>NW_024882739.1:0-200361 GCF_019059575.1 Amphibalanus amphitrite | reverse complement strand
ATTTGGGCCCAATGGGGCCGCCTACGATTTCTTCTTCAAATTTGCACAGACACTCTCCTGGGCCCCCTCTTCAATCTGGCTGAAGAAACCCACCGGGGAATCCAAAGGAAGGGGCCCAAAGAGGGCCCCAAAGAGGCCCTTTCTAAGTATTGCCCCTAATTTCGCGACCAACCCCGGCAATATGCACATCATTGGAAAGAGCGTAATTTCCCAAACAAAAAACCCAAGTAACATTTTTCGATGGGGGCGAATTAGGGGCAATACTTAGAAAGGGCCTCTTTGGGGCCCTCTTTGGGCCCCTTCCTTTGGATTCCCCGGTGGGTTTCTTCAGCCAGATTGAAGAGGGGGCCCAGGAGAGTGTCTGTGCAAATTTTGAAGAAAATCGTAGGGGCCGCCCCATTGGGCCCCAAATTTCAATTGGGTCCCGTGGGCCCCAGGTGGGCCCCATCGAAAAATGTTACTTGGGTTTTTTGTTTGGGAAATTACGCTCTTTCCAATGATGTGCATATTGCCGGGGTTGGTCGCGAAATTAGGGGCAATACTTAGAAAGGGCCTCTTTGGGGCCC
This sequence comes from Amphibalanus amphitrite, assembly GCF_019059575.1. Lineage (NCBI taxonomy): Eukaryota > Metazoa > Arthropoda > Thecostraca > Balanomorpha > Balanidae > Amphibalanus > Amphibalanus amphitrite. Next base: position 199,795 of record NW_024882739.1, on the reverse strand, counting down.
TCTTTGGGCCCCTTCCTTTGGATTCCCCGGTAGGTTTCTTCAGCCAGATTGAAGAGGGGGCCCAGGAGAGTGTCTGTGCAAATTTTGAAGGAAATCGTAGGGGCCGCCCCATTGGGCCCCAAATTTCAATTGGGTCCCGTGGGCCCCAGGTGGGCCCCATCGAAAAATGTTACTTAGGTTTTTTGTTTGGGAAATTACGCTCTTTCCAATGATGTGCGTATTGCCGGGGTTGGTCGCGAAATTAGGGGCAATACTTAGAAAGGGCCTCTTTGGGGCCCTCTTTGGGCCCCTTCCTTTGGATTCCCCGGTAGGTTTCTTCAGCCAGATTGAAGAGGGGGCCCAGGAGAGTGTCTGTGCAAATTTTGAAGGAAATCGTAGGGGCCGCCCCATTGGGCCCCAAATTTCAATTGGGTCCCGTGGGCCCCAGGTGGGCCCCATCGAAAAATGTTACTTAGGTTTTTTGTTTGGGAAATTACGCTCTTTCCAATGATGTGCATATTGCCGGGGTTGGTCGCGAAATTAGGGGCAATACTTAGAAAGGGCCTCTTTGGGGCCCTCTTTGGGCCCCTTCCTTTGGATTCCCCGGTGGGTTTCTTCAGCCAGATTGAAGAGGGGGCCCAGGAGAGTGTCTGTGCAAATTTTGAAGGAAAATCGTAGGGGCCGCCCCATTGGGCCCCAAATTTCAATTGGGTCCCGTGGGCCCCAGGTGGGCCCCATCGAAAAATGTTACTTGGGTTTTTTGTTTGGGAAATTACGCTCTTTCCAATGATGTGCATATTGCCGGGGTTGGTCGCGAAATTAGGGGCAATACTTAGAAAGGGCCTCTTTGGGGCCCTCTTTGGGCCCCTTCCTTTGGATTCCCCGGTGGGTTTCTTCAGCCAGATTGAAGAGGGGGCCCAGGAGAGTGTCTGTGCAAATTTTGAAGGAAATCGTAGGGGCCGCCCCATTGGGCCCCAAATTTCAATTGGGTCCCGTGGGCCCCAGGTGGGCCCCATCGAAAAATGTTACTTGGGTTTTTTGTTTGGGAAATTACGCTCTTTCCAATGATGTGCATATTGCCGGGGTTGGTCGCGAAATTAGGGGCAATACTTAGAAAGGGCCTCTTTGGCCTCTTAGAAGGGGCCCTCTTTGGGCCCCTTCCTTTGGATTCCCCGGTAGGTTTCTTCAGCCAGATTGAAGAGGGGGCCCAGGAGAGTGTCTGTGCAAATTTTGAAGGAAATCGTAGGGGCCGCCCCATTGGGCCCCAAATTTCAATTGGGTCCCGTGGGCCCCAGGTGGGCCCCATCGAAAAATGTTACTTAGGTTTTTTGTTTGGGAAATTACGCTCTTTCCAATGATGTGCGTATTGCCGGGGTTGGTCGCGAAATTAGGGGCAATACTTAGAAAGGGCCTCTTTGGGGCCCTCTTTGGGCCCCTTCCTTTGGATTCCCCGGTAGGTTTCTTCAGCCAGATTGAAGAGGGGGCCCAGGAGAGTGTCTGTGCAAATTTTGAAGAAAATCGTAGGGGCCGCCCCATTGGGCCCCAAATTTCAATTGGGTCCCGTGGGCCCCAGGTGGGCCCCATCGAAAAATATTACTTAGGTTTTTTGTTTGGGAAATTGCGCTCTTTCCAATGATGTGCATATTGCCGGGGTTGGTCGCGAAATAAGGGGCAATACTTAGAAAGGGCCTCTTTGGGGCCCTCTTTGGGCCCCTTCCTTTGGATTCCCCGGTGGGTTTCTTCAGCCAGATTGAAGAGGGGGCCCAGGAGAGTGTCTGTGCAAATTTTGAAGAAAATCGTAGGGGCCGCCCCATTGGGCCCCAAATTTCAATTGGGTCCCGTGGGCCCCAGGTGGGCCCCATCGAAAAATGTTACTTGGGTTTTTTGTTTGGGAAATTACGCTCTTTCCAATGATGTGCGTATTGCCGGGGTTGGTCGCGAAATTAGGGGCAATACTTAGAAAGGGCCTCTTTGGGGCCCTTTTTGGGCCCCTTCCTTTGGATTCCCCGGTAGGTTTCTTCAGCCAGATTGAAGAGGGGGCCCAGGAGAGTGTCTGTGCAAATTTTGAAGAAAATCGTAGGGGCCGCCCCATTGGGCCCCAAATTTCAATTGGGTCCCGTGGGCCCCAGGTGGGCCCCATCGAAAAATGTTACTTGGGTTTTTGTTTGGGAAATTACGCTCTTTCCAATGATGTGCATATTGCCGGGGTTGGTCGCGAAATTAGGGGCAATACTTAGAAAGGGCCTCTTTGGGGCCCTCTTTGGGCCCCTTCCTTTGGATTCCCCGGTGGGTTTCTTCAGCCAGATTGAAGAGGGGGCCCAGGAGAGTGTCTGTGCAAATTTTGAAGGAAATCGTAGGGGCCGCCCCATTGGGCCCCAAATTTCAATTGGGTCCCGTGGGCCCCAGGTGGGCCCCATCGAAAAATGTTACTTGGGTTTTTGTTTGGGAAATTACGCTCTTTCCAATGATGTGCATATTGCCGGGGTTGGTCGCGAAATTAGGGGCAATACTTAGAAAGGGCCTCTTTGGGGCCCTCTTTGGGCCCCTTCCTTTGGATTCCCCGGTAGGGTTTCTTCAGCCAGATTGAAGAGGGGGCCCAGGAGAGTGTCTGTGCAAATTTTGAAGGAAATCGTAGGGGCCGCCCCATTGGGCCCCAAATTTCAATTGGGTCCCGTGGGCCCCAGGTGGGCCCCATCGAAAAATGTTACTTGGGTTTTTTGTTTGGGAAATTACGCTCTTTCCAATGATGTGCATATTGCCGGGGTTGGTCGCGAAATTAGGGGCAATACTTAGAAAGGGCCTCTTTGGGGCCCTCTTTGGGCCCCTTCCTTTGGATTCCCCGGTAGGTTTCTTCAGCCAGATTGAAGAGGGGGCCCAGGAGAGTGTCTGTGCAAATTTTGAAGGAAATCGTAGGGGCCGCCCCATTGGGCCCCAAATTTCAATTGGGTCCCGTGGGCCCCAGGTGGGCCCCATCGAAAAATGTTACTTAGGTTTTTTGTTTGGGAAATTGCGCTCTTTCCAATGATGTGCATATTGCCGGGGTTGGTCGCGAAATTAGGGGCAATACTTAGAAAGGGCCTCTTTGGGGCCCTCTTTGGGCCCCTTCCTTTGGATTCCCCGGTGGGTTTCTTCAGCCAGATTGAAGAGGGGGCCCAGGAGAGTGTCTGTGCAAATTTTGAAGGAAATCGTAGGGGCCGCCCCATTGGGCCCCAAATTTCAATTGGGTCCCGTGGGCCCCAGGTGGGCCCCATCGAAAAATGTTACTTAGGTTTTTTGTTTGGGAAATTACGCTCTTTCCAATGATGTGCATATTGCCGGGGTTGGTCGCGAAATTAGGGGCAATACTTAGAAAGGGCCTCTTTGGGGCCCTCTTTGGGCCCCTTCCTTTGGATTCCCCGGTGGGTTTCTTCAGCCAGATTGAAGAGGGGGCCCAGGAGAGTGTCTGTGCAAATTTTGAAGGAAATCGTAGGGGCCGCCCCATTGGGCCCCAAATTTCAATTGGGTCCCGTGGGCCCCAGGTGGGCCCCATCGAAAAATGTTACTTGGGTTTTTTGTTTGGGAAATTACGCTCTTTCCAATGATGTGCATATTGCCGGGGTTGGTCGCGAAATTAGGGGCAATACTTAGAAAGGGCCTCTTTGGGGCCCTCTTTGGGCCCCTTCCTTTGGATTCCCCGGTAGGTTTCTTCAGCCAGATTGAAGAGGGGGCCCAGGAGAGTGTCTGTGCAAATTTTGAAGGAAATCGTAGGGGCCGCCCCATTGGGCCCCAAATTTCAATTGGGTCCCGTGGGCCCCAGGTGGGCCCCATCGAAAAATGTTACTTGGGTTTTTTGTTTGGGAAATTACGCTCTTTCCAATGATGTGCATATTGCCGGGGTTGGTCGCGAAATTAGGGGCAATACTTAGAAAGGGCCTCTTTGGGGCCCTCTTTGGGCCCCTTCCTTTGGATTCCCCGGTAGGTTTCTTCAGCCAGATTGAAGAGGGGGCCCAGGAGAGTGTCTGTGCAAATTTTGAAGAAAATCGTAGGGGCCGCCCCATTGGGCCCCAAATTTCAATTGGGTCCCGTGGGCCCCAGGTGGGCCCCATCGAAAAATGTTACTTGGGTTTTTTGTTTGGGAAATTACGCTCTTTCCAATGATGTGCATATTGCCGGGGTTGGTCGCGAAATTAGGGGCAATACTTAGAAAGGGCCTCTTTGGGGCCCTCTTTGGGCCCCTTCCTTTGGATTCCCCGGTAGGGTTTCTTCAGCCAGATTGAAGAGGGGGCCCAGGAGAGTGTCTGTGCAAATTTTGAAGGAAATCGTAGGGGCCGCCCCATTGGGCCCAAATTTCAATTGGGTCCCGTGGGCCCCAGGTGGGCCCCATCGAAAAATGTTACTTGGGTTTTTTGTTTGGGAAATTACGCTCTTTCCAATGATGTGCATATTGCCGGGGTTGGTCGCGAAATTAGGGGCAATACTTAGAAAGGGCCTCTTTGGGGCCCTCTTTGGGCCCCTTCCTTTGGATTCCCCGGTAGGTTTCTTCAGCCAGATTGAAGAGGGGGCCCAGGAGAGTGTCTGTGCAAATTTTGAAGGAAAATCGTAGGGGCCGCCCCATTGGGCCCCAAATTTCAATTGGGTCCCGTGGGCCCCAGGTGGGCCCCATCGAAAAATGTTACTTAGGTTTTTTGTTTGGGAAATTGCGCTCTTTCCAATGATGTGCATATTGCCGGGGTTGGTCGCGAAATTAGGGGCAATACTTAGAAAGGGCCTCTTTGGGGCCCTCTTTGGGCCCCTTCCTTTGGATTCCCCGGTGGGTTTCTTCAGCCAGATTGAAGAGGGGGCCCAGGAGAGTGTCTGTGCAAATTTTGAAGGAAATCGTAGGGGCCGCCCCATTGGGCCCCAAATTTCAATTGGGTCCCGTGGGCCCCAGGTGGGCCCCATCGAAAAATGTTACTTAGGTTTTTTGTTTGGGAAATTGCGCTCTTTCCAATGATGTGCATATTGCCGGGGTTGGTCGCGAAATTAGGGGCAATACTTAGAAAGGGCCTCTTTGGGGCCCTCTTTGGGCCCCTTCCTTTGGATTCCCCGGTGGGTTTCTTCAGCCAGATTGAAGAGGGGGCCCAGGAGAGTGTCTGTGCAAATTTTGAAGAAAATCGTAGGGGCCGCCCCATTGGGCCCCAAATTTCAATTGGGTCCCGTGGGCCCCAGGTGGGCCCCATCGAAAAATGTTACTTGGGTTTTTTGTTTGGGAAATTACGCTCTTTCCAATGATGTGCATATTGCCGGGGTTGGTCGCGAAATTAGGGGCAATACTTAGAAAGGGCCTCTTTGGGGCCCTCTTTGGGCCCCTTCCTTTGGATTCCCCGGTGGGTTTCTTCAGCCAGATTGAAGAGGGGGCCCAGGAGAGTGTCTGTGCAAATTTTGAAGGAAATCGTAGGGGCCGCCCCATTGGGCCCCAAATTTCAATTGGGTCCCGTGGGCCCCAGGTGGGCCCCATCGAAAAATGTTACTTGGGTTTTTTGTTTGGGAAATTACGCTCTTTCCAATGATGTGCATATTGCCGGGGTTGGTCGCGAAATTAGGGGCAATACTTAGAAAGGGCCTCTTTGGGGCCCTCTTTGGGCCCCTTCCTTTGGATTCCCCGGTAGGTTTCTTCAGCCAATTGAAGAGGGGGCCCAGGAGAGTGTCTGTGCAAATTTTGAAGGAAATCGTAGGGGCCGCCCCATTGGGCCCCAAATTTCAATTGGGTCCCGTGGGCCCCAGGTGGGCCCCATCGAAAAATGTTACTTAGGTTTTTTGTTTGGGAAATTGCGCTCTTTCCAATGATGTGCATATTGCTGGATTTTGTCGATGTTATAGGCCTGAAATTGTTAAAAACGTTTATTTATGCCCCGAGGGCATACTCCCGGGCCCATATATTTGAAGCTGTTTTTTTTTCGGTTCAGGGGGGCGCTAGCCCCCTAAATTTGGTACCGTTGCACGTAAAATTTTGTCCTCTTTCGAATGACGTGCATTTTTAGCTGTTTTGACGGCTAGAAGTAGGGTTTTCAAAGTTCGTCGATTGTGCCCTGAGGGCATACTGTTTTTTGGGATTTGTGGCCCCCCTGATGGATTCCCCGCATTTTGGCACTAGGATTTTCGATAGAGGACACCATTCTGCACCTCTCCACCAAAATTCAGCGAAATCGTAGGGGCCGTCGATCCCTGCTGAATCCCTGCTGAACCCCTGCTGAATCCCTGCTAACTTCCGTTACATATCAAACTGATCGATATTCGGAACGCGAATGTGAATGTGCATTCAAGGTCATCGATATTCGCAGTGCGCATGCGCGCCGCCAATGTGAATGTCGATGAAACTGATCGATATTCGGAACGAATGTGAATGTGCATTCAAGGTCATCGATATTGGCAGTGCGCATGCGCGCCGCGAATATCGATGAAAATGATCGATATTCGGGACGAATCTGAATATCGATGAAAATGATCGATATTCGGAACGAATCTGAATGTGAATCTGAATGTGAATATGATGTAACTATACGCGCATCGAGCGGTCGCGGTGAGGACTGTCCAAGGCCAGGGCCCTGTTTCACCGGTGATAGCAGCAAGCTGCTATCACGTTTCGCGAGCTGACGTCATGTCGTGACGCCATACTGTTGTCGTAATGGGTAGTTCCGGCGCACGATTGCCGCGACCTTGGCCGCGGCATTAAGTGACGTATGAGCCTCTAAAAGTAAGAGTTTACGCAGTCATGATAGTATATTTATTTTTAATATATATTTTTTAATATAATGTATTTAAAATAAGTTGGGTTTAAGGAAAATTTGGACGTAAACTTCGAACATTTAGTTGATGACGTAAAACAATATTGCGGCAATCGTGCGCCAGAATTGCCCCTTACGTCAGCAGTATGACGTCATCACATTACGTCAGCTCGCGCAATTTGATAGTAGCTTGCTGCTATCACCGGTGAAACAGGGCCCATCTATAGAAGGTACAGTCACTCCCCCGCCGACCAATCAGAGACAGATCCTGAGTGACGTCACCCCTGATGCTCGCAAGGGGTACTCCATTCATTTACAACGTAAAAATGACTAACTTCATTTGATGATTGTTGGTGACACTCCACACATATCGCTCAATTGTTGATGTCATTGGGAAGTTCAGCTAATTTTCTAGCGATAAAAAAGAGCAGCAATATGCTAAGAAATGGCCGGTTTTGAAGATATAGACGATTTAAAAATCCTCTGCAGTTGCAGGAAAGCAACGCAAAAACGCATTGAGCTTACATTTTTACTATGAATAAATCATTTTTCAGTAAGTTTCTAGATATGGTATCGATTTATTCAACAATTTTATTACAATATTTTTATTACTTGGAACTTTATTTCAAAATAAAATTTTCAAAAATGGCAACTGTTGGCAAGTAGCTTTGAAGCGATTGTGGCGCACCGCACCATTATTGTCCTGAGGCCCCCTTATGATGTCATCAAAAGTGGAGTGACATGGGCCTGGGACTGTCTCAACTGTCTCCTGGGAAGGGATCATGTTAAAGGTTGTTTATGCTTAATTTTTTCATGTCTAATGTTTCGACTAGATTGTAATGTTAGCTTGTTTCTACATGTATGTGCGTTTAATCGTCTAACTCTAGGCTGAGGAAAAAAGACTACGTGCTTTCGAAAGCTACCGTAAGTAAAAAAAAGTACCTGGTACCTTGAATATTCATCTACGACACTATCAACCTTTCACGAACCACGTTAGGTTAGGTTTGCTGTGTTATGGCGGTGAAATTGTAATCACTGAAGTGCCTTGGCCCTTGCTAGTCACCGAGAAGGGATGGTGGTTAGAAGGTATTGGGGATAGCTGAAGCCTGAATGTTAACCCTCGCATGTGTAGGGGGGGGGGGTCGGATGGACCCCCCCATGGTTTTTCGCGAATAACTCGCGTAAAAAGCGGCCGATCGCGACGAAACTTTCAGTACCCTCGCATTGATCGATTTTACATCTACCCTGAAAATTTCATGACCCTGACCAAAATGACCTTTGACCTGTGACCTCTTTTCCGAGACCATGTGGCATGTTTGGCCGGAATCGCGATTTCGCGTATGTCGGCTCGCACTAGCCGCGTGTTTGCAAGCTTTTCGTGGTTTCAAACGTTCAAACATGTGATTTGATGTTACTCCCGTGTGTGTCAAGGTCACCTGAAGGTCAGGTCAGGTCATTGACCTTTGGTGACCTCGGCCGTGACCTCGGTTCACTTTTTCGAGTTTTACATGTTTCTAGGCTAGTTTTTGGAGCTGAATTCGAATTTAGCAACCATTTGAACATTTACGAAGTAGTTTTGGCGACTTCGTAACATGTTACGAAGCTGTCAGAGGCGGTTGACACGTACTACGAATACCCGTCACGACGCCTACTGGTTGACCTGACCTGACCTGACCCGACTCGGTCTAAATGCTTCAAGACATCATCTGTGATCAAAACTAACACGATATTCGTGATCAGCACCCCGAAAAACCCCTTAGTAGCCACACTTTACGACTTTCTAACAGGTCCCGATTTTCCCGACTTTGGGTCATTGACCTGACCTGGAAGGTCAACCAATGACCTAGGACCTTAAAATTGGGTATCATCGGCTTCCTCTCGTCACGGGCAACACGCTCGTTTTTTCCGCGAAGCTCTAGCTCGATCAGGGGCCAAACGGCAAGGGGGGGGGGGTCCAACCGTCCAACCGACCCCCCCCCCCTACACATAAGAAGCTGGCAAACGCCGCACACATGCGAGGGTTAAAGTTCGTTTTACAGGTCACCGCAGCGTTAAGCTCTCGGACACGACCCGGACCAGAAATGCAGCCCGATGGCGCCGGGGAGCAAGACGGCACCTCCACCAGCCCGCCTGGTAGTTGTGAAGCATCGCCCGAGCGGTCGCGGTGAGGACTGTCTCAACTGTCACCTGGGAAGGGATCATGTTAAAGGTTGTTTATGCTTAATTTTTTCATGTCTAATGTTTCGACTAGATTGTAATGTTAGCTTGTTTCTATGTGCGTTTAATCGTCTAACTCTAGGCTGAGGAAAAAAGACTACGTGCTTTCGAAAGCTACCGTAAGTAAAAAAGTATCTGGTAACTCGAATATTCGTCTAAGACACTATCTACCCTTCACAAACCACGTTAGGTTAGGTTTGCTGTGTTATGGCGGTGAAAGTAGGCTCTAGGCATAGCCATAGGTGTAGGAACAGGGGGGACGGGAAGGCCGGTGGCTCCCCACTTTTCATAGTGGGGGCCAGTAATGTTAACTGCCCCCCCCCCCCCACCAGTTTTTGCCAAACATTAATGTATTTGTAGGTACCACCGCGAAGAACAAACTTGACGGTTCTCCGGCCTGCCCTTCCATGACGATTTCCATTTGTGCTTCATCGTTATTGAGTGCAATTTTCCTCCACCCAATGAAAGGAAATTTTGTCAGAAGCAATAAGTGGCAGCTTAGAGGGCAGCGCGTGCTGCAAAGAGAGACAATACTGGCGCAGCAGAATGCGTAAACGGCGTAAACTAACAATTTATGTTAGGCAGCCTTCCATTGGTTGATCGGTTACTGGCATAGGCGTAGGAACAGGGGGAGGGGGCCATGGTCCCCCACTTTCGAATGGGGGGCCAGCAATGTTAACTGCCCCCCCCCCCACACACACACACCTTTTGCTGACTTTTCACTTCTCACGTTTCACGCTCGCTCGTAATAAGAATGTTTTTGGATGCTTCTGGAATTCGCATGTGTGCCAACCAGTGGCGGATCCAAGGTGGGGTCACATGGGCCATGCCCCCTTGGGGTCCGGGGGCACTACAGGCCTACCAGGGGCACCACCGACCTATCAGGGGCACCACAGACCTGACTGGGGCACCACAGACCTGACAGGGGCACCACCGGCCTGTCAGGAGCACCATCGGCCTAGCAAGAGCACCACAGGTCTGCCAGGGGCACCACAGACCTGTCAGGGGCACCACAGGTCTTCCAGGGGCACCAAAGGCCTTCCAGGGGCACCACCGGCCTCGCATGGGCACCTTGGGCCTGTCAAGGGCACCACGGACCTGTCAGGAGCACCTCAGGCTTGTCAGGGCCCAGGGGCACCATAGTCCTTTCAGGAGCACCACAGGCCTGTCAGGGGCACCACAGGCTTGCCAGGGGCACCCACTGGCCTCGCAGGGGCACCCTGGGACTGTCAGGGGCATCACGTGCCTGTCGGGGACACTTCAGGCTTGTCAGCATCACCACAGTCCTGTCAGGGCCCAGGGGCACCAGCGGCCTAGCAGGGGCACCACGGCCTTGCAGGGGCACCACCGGCCTCGCAGAGGCACCATGGGCCTGTCGCTGGCACTTCTGGCTCGTAAGAAGCACCACAGTCCTTCCAGGGGCATCACAAACCTGCCAGGGGCACCTGCGGCCTAGCAGGGGCACCACAGGCCCGCAAGGGACACCACAGGCCTGTCAGGGAAAAAATGAAAATAGGGCACCACCAAAATTAAGTGGCCGAAATCCGTTGAGGTTTTACTTTTGGGTATAGGTAGGGGCACTACTTCGATTCATGACCCTCCCCTTGGAGTTTTCCTGGACCCGCTCCTGGTGCCAACACGGCTGCGGAGGCCAGGGGGACGCGTCCATAAGATTTAATATCTGGACGGGAGTCTCCCTGAGATTTTGGTCGATTTTTTTCTTGTCACTTTTTTACCGATTAATGAGCATGCTTGCGAAAATAAAGTGGCCGAAATCCGAGGAGAAAATGGATTTTGGGGGTAGGTGAGGTTTTGTGCCTCTGGGAGCCTGCCCCCCGCCCCACACTTTCGAAAACGTTCCTGCACCTATGGCTCTAGGTTATAAGTAAGGTTGTGTTAGGCTAGGTTACGCTAGGCTAGGATAGGCCCGACGGGATTTGCACCAGCCATCTCGCCATGGACTATGGAGTTCAATGTTTGGTATCATACACCATCATCCTATTCCATCGGTGATATTTTCCATCGGCGGTAATCGTTACAGAAAGTGTCGAACGTCACTTAGGCATTTCATGTAATGCCTAGGTAATGAGTGTACTCAGTCACTTTCGACAATATTTCAGCGACTGCCTGGTCTCCACCTGGCATTTGCCTAGACATTTCGTTAAATGCCGGATTTCAGCCAATGCTTACGACCAGGGATGCGGAGCCGGAGCCGCCGGAGCCGGCATATTTTGCCCGGAGCCGGAGCCGGAGCCGGAGCCGCCAAAAAAGGGTGCGACTCCGGCTCCTTTTATTTTTTGAAGAGGAAAAAAATAATTGACCTAGTTCGGTTCGACAGTACAAGGCAGTAAAACATATGGTACTTACGTCATGGGCCATCAAGTGAATGAAAAAATCCGAATATTCCCAGTATTCCACAGTACGCAAACAACTTCCTGTGTGCTCTTCCCCCCCCCCCACGTCTACTGCATCCCCAGAACATGAGGACCAGTCATCAGGTGACGGCCATTGTTTTCAAACCAGTGCAGTGGACTGCGACTCCCAGCACCGTCTCATCCCACACACACCCCACCCCTCACCCCCCAATGCAGCCGAGACGGGTGTCAGCTTACGATGGTTCACTGAACTCCGATTCGCGGCGACTGCGTTTCCAATGCCATCGCTTCCTAGCCCTTTGTTCTGCCAGTTCTCTCCGAGGTGCGTTTGCGCGGGGACGCGGTGAGCCGGTCATGGCAAAGAGTAACGCGTATAACCAATCCAATTTTTCTTCCACCCGTATTTAATTGATTGCGTAGGGGATGTACTGAGTCGGAGCTTGAGCCGCCGGAGCCGGAGCCGCCGGAGCCGGACCATTTTACTCGGAGCCGGAGCCGGAGCCGGAGCCGCCATAACATTTCACCTGGAGCCGGAGCCGGAGCCGGAGCCGATTTTTTTCTCCGGAGCCGGAGCCGGAGCCGTCTGAAATTTCCACGGCTCCGCATCCCTGCTTACGACATATGCATTGCCTGTACAACATACGTATGTCAAATATGAATCAGTCATGTATTAGTGTCATCTGGTGATTTACTATATCATCACTAAAGTTCCTTCCTAGGTACTTAAGAGATCAGGCTCCGTACTTCGGTATTGTGAGCGTAGTCCCATGACTACCAGACAGTAGGGGATGAGACTCCTACTTCGGTATTGTGAGCGTAGTCCCATGCCTGACAGACAGTAGGGATAGTGCCATGACTGACAGACAGTAGGCGATGAGGCTCCTACTTCGGTATTGTGAGCGTAGCCCCATGACTGAGAGACCGTAGGGGACAGTCCCATGACTGACAGACGGTAGGGGATGAGGCTCCTACTTCGGTATTGTGAGCGTAGTCCCATGACTGACAGACAATAGGGATGGTGCCATGACTGACAGACAGTAGGGGATGAGGCTTCTACTTCGGTATTGCGAGCGTAGTCTCATGACTGAGAGACCGTAGGGGACAGTCATATGACTGACAGACGGTAGGGGATGAGGCTCCTACTTCGGTATTGTGAGCGTAGTCCCATGACTGAGACACCGTAGAGGAAAGTCCCATGACTGACAGTAGAGGATGAGGCTCCTACTTCGGTATTGTGAGCGTAGTCCCATGACTGACAGACCGTTAAGGACAGTCCCATGACTGACAGTAGGGGATGAGGCTCCTACCTCGGTATTGTGAGCGTAGTCCCATGACTGACAGACGGTAGAGACAGTGCCATGACTGACAGACAGTAGGGGATGAGGCTCCTACTTCGGTATTGTGAGCGTAGTCCCATGACTGAGACACCGTAGAGGACAGTCCCATGACTGACAGACGTTAGGGGATGAGGCTCCTACTTCGGTATTGTGAGCGAAGTCTCATGACTGACAGACCGTTAAGGACAGTCCCATGACTGACAGTAGGGGATGAGGCTCCTACTTCGGTATTGTGAGCGTAGTCCCAAGACTGACAGACAGTAGGGACAGTCCCATGACTGACAGTAGGGGATGAGGCTCCTACTTCGGTATTGTGAGCGTAGTCCCATGACTGACACACCGTAGAGGACAATCCCATGACTGACAGTAGGGGATGAGGCTCCTACTTCGGTATTGTGAGCGTAGTCCCATGACTGACACACCGTAGAGGACAGTCCCATGACTGACAGACGTTAGGGGATGAGGCTCCTACTTCGGTATTGTGAGCGTAGTCTCATGACTGAGACACCGTAGAGGACAGTCCCATGACTGACAGACGTTAGGGGATGAGGCTCCTACTTCGGTATTGTGAGCGTACTCCCATGACTGACACACCGTAGAGGACAGTCCCATGACTGACAGTAGGGGATGAGGCTCCTACTTCGGTATTGTGAGCGTAGTCCCATGACTGAGACACCGTAGAGGACAGTCCCATGACTGACAGACGTTAGGGGATGAGGCTCCTACTTCGGTATTGTGAGCGTAGTCCCATGACTGACAGACCGTTAAGGACAGTCCCATGACTGACAGTAGGGGATGAGGCTCCTACTTCGGTATTATGAGCGTAGTCCCAAGACTGACAGACAGTAGGGACAGTGCCATGACCGACAGACAGTAGGGGATGAGGCTCCTACTTCGGTATTGTGAGCGTAGTCCCATGACTGAGACACCGTAGAGGACAGTCCCATGACTGACAGTAGGGGATGAGGCTCCTACTTCGGTATTGTGAGCGTAGTCCCATGACTGACACACTGTAGAGGACAGTCCCATGACTGACAGTAGGGGATGAGGCTCCTACTTCGGTATTGTGAGCGTAGTCCCATGACTGAGACACCGTAGAGGACAGTCCCATGACTGACAGACGTTAGGGGATGAGGCTCCTACTTCGGTATTGTGAGCGTAGTCCCATGACTGACAGACCGTTAAGGACAGTCCCATGACTGACAGTAGGGGATGAGGCTCCTACTTCGGTATTGTGAGCGTAGTCCCAAGACTGACAGACAGTAGGGACAGTGCCATGACCGACAGACAGTAGGGGATGAGGCTCCTACTTCGGTATTGTGAGCGTAGTCCCATGACTGAGACACCGTAGAGGACAGTCCCATGACTGACAGTAGGGGATGAGGCTCCTACTTCGGTATTGTGAGCGTAGTCCCATGACTGACAGACAGTAGGGATAGTGCCATGACTGACAGACATTAGGGGATGAGGCTCCTACTTCGGTATTGTGAGCGTAGTCCCAAGACTGACAGACAGTAGGGACAGTGCAATGACTGACAGACAGTAGGGGATGAGACTCCTACTTCGGTATTGTGAGTGTAGTCCCATGACTGACAGACGGTAGAGACAGTGCCATGACTGACAGACAGTAGGGGATGAGGCTCCTACTTCGGTATTGTGAGCGTAGTCCCATGACTGAGACACCGTAGGGGACAGTTCCATGACTGACAGTAGGGGATGAGGCTCCTACTTCGGTATTGTGAGCGTAGTCCCATGACTGACAGACGGTAGGTTTAGTGCCATGACTGACAGACAGTAGGGGATGAGGCTCCTACTTCGGTATTGTGAGCGTAGTCCCATGACTGAGACACCGTAGAGGACAGTCCCATGACTGACAGTAGGGGATGAGGCTCCTACTTCGGTATTGTGAGCGTAGTCCCATGACTGAGACACCGTAGAGGACAGTCCCATGACTGACAGACGTTAGGGGATGAGGCTCCTACTTCGGTATTGTGAGCGAAGTCTCATGACTGACAGACCGTTAAGGACAGTCCCATGACTGACAGTAGGGGATGAGGCTCCTACTTCGGTATTGTGAGCGTAGTCCCAAGACTGACAGACAGTAGGGACAGTGCCATGACCGACAGACAGTAGGGGATGAGGCTCCTACTTCGGTATTGTGAGCGTAGTCCCATGACTGAGACACCGTAGAGGACAGTCCCATGACTGACAGTAGGGGATGAGGCTCCTACTTCGGTATTGTGAGCGTAGTCCCATGACTGAGACACCGTAGAGGACAGTCCCATGACTGACATACGTTAGGGGATGAGGCTCCTACTTCGGTATTGTGAGCGTAGTCCCATGACTGAGACACCGTAGAGGACAGTCCCATGACTGACAGACGTTAGGGGATGAGGCTCCTACTTCGGTATTGTGAGCGTAGTCCCATGACTGACACACCATATAGGACAGTCCCATGACTGACAGTAGGGGATGAGGCTCCTACTTCGGTATTATGAGCGTAGTCCCAAGACTGACAGACAGTAGGGACAGTGCCATGACCGACAGACAGTAGGGGATGAGGCTCCTACTTCGGTATTGTGAGCGTAGTCCCATGACTGAGACACCGTAGAGGACAGTCCCATGACTGACAGTAGGGGATGAGGCTCCTACTTCGGTATTGTGAGCGTAGTCCCATGACTGACACACCGTAGAGGACAGTCCCATGACTGACAGTAGGGGATGAGGCTCCTACTTCGGTATTGTGAGCGTAGTCCCATGACTGAGACACCGTAGAGGACAGTCCCATGACTGACAGACGTTAGGGGATGAGGCTCCTACTTCGGTATTGTGAGCGTAGTCCCATGACTGAGACACCGTAGAGGACAGTCCCATGACTGACAGACGTTAGGGGATGAGGCTCCTACTTCGGTATTGTGAGCGTAGTCCCATGACTGACAGACCGTTAAGGACAGTCCCATGACTGACAGTAGGGGATGAGGCTCCTACTTCGGTATTGTGAGCGTAGTCCCAAGACTGACAGACAGTAGGGACAGTGCCATGACCGACAGACAGTAGGGGATGAGGCTCCTACTTCGGTATTGTGAGCGTAGTCCCATGACTGAGACACCGTAGAGGACAGTCCCATGACTGACAGTAGGGGATGAGGCTCATACTTCGGTATTGTGAGCGTAGTCCCATGACTGACACACTGTAGAGGACAGTCCCATGACTGACAGTAGGGGATGAGGCTCCTACTTCGGTATTGTGAGCGTAGTCCCATGACTGAGACACCGTAGAGGACAGTCCCATGACTGACAGACGTTAGGGGATGAGGCTCCTACTTCGGTATTGTGAGCGTAGTCCCATGACTGACAGACCGTTAAGGACAGTCCCATGACTGACAGTAGGGGATGAGGCTCCTACTTCGGTATTGTGAGCGTAGTCCCAAGACTGACAGACAGTAGGGACAGTGCCATGACCGACAGACAGTAGGGGATGAGGCTCCTACTTCGGTATTGTGAGCGTAGTCCCATGACTGAGACACCGTAGAGGACAGTCCCATGACTGACAGTAGGGGATGAGGCTCCTACTTCGGTATTGTGAGCGTAGTCCCATGACTGACAGACAGTAGGGATAGTGCCATGACTGACAGACATTAGGGGATGAGGCTCCTACTTCGGTATTGTGAGCGTAGTCCCAAGACTGACAGACAGTAGGGACAGTGCAATGACTGACAGACAGTAGGGGATGAGGCTCCTACTTCGGTATTGTGAGCGTAGTCCCATGACTGACAGACGGTAGAGACAGTGCCATGACTGACAGACAGTAGGGGATGAGGCTCCTACTTCGGTATTGTGAGCGTAGTCCCATGACTGAGACACCGTAGGGGACAGTTCCATGACTGACAGTAGGGGATGAGGCTCCTACTTCGGTATTGTGAGCGTAGTCCCATGACTGAGACACCGTAGAGGACAGTCCCATGACTGACAGACGTTAGGGGATGAGGCTCCTACTTCGGTATTGTGAGCGTAGTCCCATGACTGAGACACCGTAGAGGACAGTCCCATGACTGACAGTAGGGGATGAGGCTCCTACTTCGGTATTGTGAGCGTAGTCCCATGACTGAGACACCGTAGAGGACAGTCCCATGACTGACAGACGTTAGGGGATGAGGCTCCTACTTCGGTATTGTGAGCGTAGTCCCATGACTGAGACACCGTATAGGACAGTCCCATGACTGACAGTAGGGGATGAGGCTCCTACTTCGGTATTGTGAGCGTAGTCCCATGACTGAGACACCGTAGGGGACAGTTCCATGACTGACAGTAGGGGATGAGGCTCCTACTTCGGTATTGTGAGCGTAGTCCCATGACTGAGACACCGTAGAGGACAGTCCCATGACTGACAGACGTTAGGGGATGAGGCTCCTACTTCGGTATTGTGAGCGTAGTCCCATGACTGACAGACAGTAGGTATAGTGCCATGACTGACAGACAGTAGGGGATGAGGCTCCTACTTCGGTATTGTGAGCGTAGTCCTATGACTGACAGACGGTAGGTATAGTGCCATGACTGACAGACAGTAGGGGATGAGGCTCCTACTTCGGTATTGTGAGCGTAGTCCCATGACTGAGACACCGTAGAGGACAGTTTCATGACTGACAGACGGTAGGGGATGAGGCTCCTACTTCGGTATTGTGAGCGTAGTCCCATGACTGACAGACAGTAGAGACTAGGGATAGTGCCATGACTGACAGACAGTAGGGGATGAGGCTCCTACTTCGGTATTGTGAGCGTAGTCCCATGACTGACAGACAGTAGGGATAGTGCCATGAATGACAGACAGTAGGGGACTGTCCCATGACTGACAGACAGTAGGGGATGAGGCTCCTACTTCGGTATTGTGAGCGTAGTCCCATGACTGACAGACAGTAGGGATAGTGCCATGACTGACAGACAGTAGCGGATGAGGCTCCTACTTCGGTATTGTGAGCGTAGTCCCATGACTGACAGACGGTAGGTGTAGTGCCATGACTGTCAGACAGTAGGGGATGAGGCTCCTACTTCGGTATTGTGAGCGTAGTCCCATGACTGACAGACAGTAGGTATTGTGCCATGACTGACTGACAGTAGGGGGTGAGGCTCCTACTTCGGTATTGTGAGCGTAGTCCCATGACTGACAGACAGTAGGGGATGAGGCTCCTACTTCGGTATTGTGAGCGTAGTCCCATGACTGAGACACCGTAGAGGACAGTCCCATGACTGACAGACAGTAGGGGATGAGGCTCCTACTTCGGTATTGTGAGCGTAGTCCCATGACTGACAGACGGTAGGTATAGTGCCATGACTGACAGACAGTAGGGGATGAGGCTCCTACTTCGGTATTGTGAGCGTAGTCCCATGACTGACAGACGGTAGGTATAGTGCCATGACTGACAGACAGCAGGGGGTATTGTGAGCGTAGTCCTATGACTGAGACACCGTAGAGGATAGTCCCATGACTGACGGTAGGGGATGAGGCTCTTACTTCGGTATTGTGAGCGTAGTCCCATGACTGAGACACCGTAGAGGACAGTCCCATGACTGACACTAGGGAATGAGGCTCCTACTTCGGTATTGTGAGCGTAGTCCCATGACTGACAGACAATAGGGATAGTGTCATGACTGACAGACAGTTGGGGATGAGGCTCCCACTTCGGTGTTGCGAGCGTAGTCCCATAACTGACAGACAATAGGGGATGAGGCTCCTAGTTCAGTATTATTTTGGCTTCGTGGATGATCTAAAACTATCTTAAATCGTGAGTGTATGCACTCCTTGCAAGGCCCAATGCTTCACTTTGCATTGTGCCGTTGTTCGTCAAACGCTTATGGTAAGGAAATTGTACGCACTCTCCCCTAACCTGCTGGAGTGTCACGTTCTGCAGATAAGTACAAGCTTCTTACAGAAAAGCTGAAAGCTTTTTTTCAACCACAAGTGAATGTCACATACGAAATGTCTATATTACATGATTTGTACAATGTACAGGAAGGAGGGGGAGCGGTTTGACGCATTCATATCTCGCGGCCTTACTTGAGACTGCAGGCGGATCGCTGTGGCTATATTGTAGCCAGAGAAACTGTTGTGCTGGAATGTGCTGTTGCCAGGTGTAAGGACCCGGAGTTGCAGAAGTTTTTTGCAGATCCACACCTGACGCTTCAAAAGGCTGTGGAAATGGCCCAACGCCTGGAGGTGACCAGAACCCAGCTGGGTGACCTCAACAGGCCAGGACTTCTTTTCAGCCAGGTGGCACCACAACAACTGCATCTCGCCCGGTCGGCAGCCACGGTGAGGTGTCCAAGGTTTAACAGTCGGAGGCAACAGGCCAGTCAGTGTCCTTTCAGGACCCAATTTTGCTTCAATTGTTCAAAGGCGAGACACGCTGAGTCTACCTGTCAGTCTAAGCAGTTGCCAAAGAAGTAGGTATGTGGTTCTGTCCTGCCAGTCCACCAAGTGCGATAGATGTCTGGTAACGTCCCACCAGCCGACACACTATCCTTTCAAGAAGTTGGCTTGCTTTGCGTGTGGAAGGATTAGTCATACTCCAGCTGCGTGTGGGATCAACCATCCACAGCCCCCCCCCCCAGACGTCTGTGTGTTAACGTAGTTTCAATTGGTTGGTCAGTGCAATTCAGTGCAGTGATATTCAGCACACTGAGTGGCAACCAAACTGGTGTTCGATTAACCCGTGATTGAATCGATTGGACTGTATAAAACAAAATTTGTTGAATCAAAAAGGTTGGTTCACCGTCAGGATTTTTCGATTCACAAGTCATGATTGAATCAAACGAATTGGGAATCAGGGTTGATTGAATCAAAGAAGTGTATGCTTCATGAATTTAAGAAAATTTGAACTGTACAGATAGTTCATCATCAACAATACTTCCAGTGTCATGGGATGATAATTGCATAACACTGACGAGAAGAACACAACAGATGCAATAGTATCCCTAAATCAGGGATCTTTTTGAAATTGAATCGGAAAAAGAATCGTTCAATTATTTTTTGGCCCAATCAAAAGTGCATCATTCCTTTTTTAATCTCTGAATCAAAAGGAATCGATTCACCATTTTTTAAGGAATTGAACGGTGATTGAATCTTTGAAAAATAATCAAATGAGTCAATGATTGAATTGATCCAAAAAAGGCGAATCAATAACCAGTCTGGTGGCAACATCGCGTCGGTTGAGGACAACAGTGCCCACAGTGTCGGTTGAGGACGGGAGTTCCCAACTCACGTGCGTGCCCACAAGAGATCCTCATCCGTGTCACAAGCTGCGTTGCACTTCTGGAGCAGCTTTGCTGTCAATGCACTGCGACCTGATGCGCTGCCTGGCGATTCTGGCCGCGATTCGTCTGCTGGTGCTCGCCAGCTCGCCGATGCCAATGCCGAGGAGAGAGGGATGGAGCAGGGCAGAGGGATGGGGTGGGAGCTTTGAGACGACGTTTCACCGACGGCTGGCACGCGACCATGTTTTGTGAGCGGGACGGTCCCTGAGTCCGTTACGTTTCCTGAGATTGTGTATGGCTTGTAGTTGCCCGGCTGTCGGGTGTTTTGTGCCTCGTCTGAGCACCCTGACACCCTCCGTGTGCGGCGGTGTCCGATGTAGATTCTAGGTCTGCTATCTACCCCCTGCCCTTCCTTTACCGAACTTCTGACTGCCCCCCCCCCTCTCTCTCTCCCTCTGCAGCAAAGTTTTCGTTCTCTGGTCGCCATGGATTTCACCGGCAGCTGCGGCAGCGTGTTTAGCGACCCAGTCGAGGCCAGGGCTGAGGGCCATCGAGCTGGCAGAAAGTCACCATCCCAGGAGAACACACCCGCTAAAGAGGCTCTAAGGTATGTGTTTTGACGACGGACGGAGGGGGATGGGCGAATGCCGATGTCGCTTTGCTCTGTGATTTTATGAAATATGGTGACTAATGGTTGCAAACCAAAATGATAATTAAAATCTAAATCTTTTTGTATTTTAGACGTTTCGACAACAAGGTGCCACCATTGGTAATCGATACAAAATCTACCTTAACCCTCGCATGTGTAGGGGCCGGGGGAGGGGTCGGATGGACCCCTCCATGGTTTGTTCCCAAATAACTCGCGCAAACTGCGGCTGATCGCGACAAAACTTTCAGTACCCTCGAGTTGATCAACTTTACAGTTACCCTGAAAATTGCATGACCCTGACCGAAATGACCTTTGACCTGTGACCTGATTCTCGAGACCATGTTCGGCCGGAATCGCGATTTGGCGTATGTCAGCTCACATTATCCGCGCGTTTCCAGTCTTTTTGTGATTATAAACGTCGAAACATGTGAAATGATGTTCGTCCCACGAATTACGGTGGGTGTCAACGTCACCTGAAGGTCAGGTCATTGACCTTAGATGACCTCGGTTCACTTTTTCGTATATTACATGTTTCAAGGGTAGTTTTCGGGCTGATTTCGAATTTAGCATCCATTTGAACATTTGCGAAGTAGTTTAGTGCCTTCGTAACATGTTACGACGCCGTCAGTGGTAGTTGACACCTACTATGGATAGCCGTCAGGACGCCTACTGGTCGACCTGACCTGACCTGACCCGACCTGGCCTAAATGCATGAAGACATCATCTGTAATCAAAAGTAATATGAAATTCGTGATCAGCACACCAAAAAAAAAGCCACAACAGCTTCACTTTACGAAATTCTAACAGGTCCCGATTTTCTCGACTTTTGGGCCATTGACCTGACCTGGAAGGTCAACCAATTACCTAGGACCTTAAAATTGGGTATCATCGGCTTCCTCTCATCACGGGCAACACGCTCGTTTTTTCCGCGAACCTCTAGCTCGATCAGGGGCCGAACGGCAGGCGGGTTCAACGGACCCCCCCCCCCCCCCCGCCGTACACATTACGCTGGCAAACGCCGCACACATGCGGGGGCTAAGTCACAATCCGAAGTAACGGTTTTTGGTCTCCTGTAAATTTTCCAGGTCGTTCAGTTGGTGCCGTTGCACGCAGCTCGCCTGGCTGGGGCCTTTCTTCTATCATTAAAATGTTATCTATCACTGTTTGCCGGAACTGGCCTCCTATAACGCGTCAGCCTCGTTGAAGATTGCCATCCCTTCATCATTTTGTCGTTGCACTGTACCACGCCATGGTTAATTAGTATCATGCCTGCCGAACGACGTCATCACGGTGCCATCAAAGGGATGTGTCGAGGCTGCTTTAATCTGGGACGCTGGTCGGCAGCTCACATTTCAAAAGAAACTGACGCTCATGAACTAGACATGATGAATGATCGACGAACGTGCATCCAGCTGGTAGGGTAGCAGTTGTGAAATGCCCAGGATACAGCGGCGTCACCACGGTTTCAGAACTTCTAGGGACACTTTTCCAGGGCGTCGCCACAAACCTTTCCTTGAGTCTGGTCGCCAATGCCCACCTACCCCCAAATCTTCGTTCCTTGTTGGATTTCGGCCACTGCCTAATTTAAAAACGAGGGATAATAATTAATATTTAGTTGGGGAAAAAACGAATAAGTTATGCGGTAGTATGTAGGCATATTCTTCAATCAGGAAACGCGTGCCCACATCATTCTGCCTATGCAAACCTGTTGGACCCCAGAGGCCAGCAGAGGGCCCTCAGAGCCCAAAATGGTCCCCCAGAGGCCAATGCAGGCCATGAAAGGTCCGGCATCGGATCTTCCGAATCCAGTGCGAAACCCTCAGAGGCTAATATAATTGGCCCTTACAGGCCAGCATGGGGCCTCATAGGTCAGTGTGGGTTCCTAAAAGACCGGCATGGGCCAGCGAGACCCCAGAGTTGGACCAGAGACAAGCAGAGTGCCCTCAAAAGCCAAGATTGGCCCTCAGAGGACGATGCGGCCTTAGAGGCCGGCATCGGGTCTTCAAAATCCAGTACAGGGCCCTCAGGGACACGTAAAGGTTAGTCTTCGTACCCCAGAGACAGAACTGCCGCCAGAGGCCGATGTGAGGCCCTCAGACGCCGGATGGGCCCCTGAGGCCGGTTTAGGGGCCCTTAAAGGCCAGCGGAGGGCCCTCAGAGGTCAATGCGGGTCCTCCACGGTCAGTGTGGGCACTTGACCACCATGGAAGGGCCCTCAGAGGTCAGTGTAGGGCCCTAAAAGACCGGTATGGAGCTGTCAATAGCTGATGTGGGTTTCTTGAGCCTAGTGACAATCGAATAAGGGCCGGGGCCCCATCGCTTGTTTTTTTTTGGGGGGGGGGGCAAATTATATGATGACCCCTGATTTTCCCTTTGGGCGGGGGGCATGGCCCTGATGCCTCCCCCCTCTACCCGCCGTCTCCGATCCCCACTCCGATGTTCCAGAGGGAATTGATTTAGGAAATGTTGGCTTGACCAGCGGCCGGCCCAGAGCGGCGGCCCAGTACTGCCCTGATCCTGACCTCCCGCCGGGTCCACGCGCACTTTGGCGACCAGCCCCTCATACAGCTGGGTCTGCCCCAGCTCGTAACCGGCGGGCAGTTGCATATCGTCATCGGTCGGGTTTATAAGCTGGACCTGTATGTAACCAGCCGAGTTCGTTTGAGCAATCACGCTGGGCACCTCCAGAATCGGCTCGGGTGTCTCCTCGGGTGACTGGGAAACAAACTCGACCAATTTCTCGGACGAGTGCCGGCCTGCCGTATCCAGCTTTACGGCGACCACACGCACGTGCCTGGAGGCCGGAGGACACCGTCACATCTGTGAGGAGGCACACCGCTCGTGGGCCTTTTTATTTATCGTGGCGATGTTGACGCGACCGTTCGCAACGCAAAACACATGTGTTTGGAGAGCTGAGCAAGTTGCGTCATTATTGTGTCCCGGGTTCTTTGCGTGTCCCCAGTAAAGGGAGCTCCAAAAACTTCTAAGGACAATCCCTAGTAGTTTTCGATGATTTCAAAACTTCTAGGGACAATGTCCCTAGTGTCCCTAGTGGTGGTGACGCCCATGCCCAGGAAGGCTCTGGAAGGGAGGAGAAGAGGCCAGCTGGCTCGATATTAGTAGACTTTGGCCGAGTTCTGTTGCCAATTGTTGGCGTAGGTCATGGATTATTGCGAAACGGTTTGGGATTCGCGACGATTAGCCGTTGTCTTCCGACAGTTTGTTCTACATTTAGACTTAGATTTCCCTGGACGATGACTTACCGGTCGTGCTATCATAAGTAGCGATCATACGTGCATAAAGATTAATCCGGTGTCGATCCGGCCATCTCATTGGCCCCCTGCTGGTCGCCCACCGACCTCAGTTGACCATTTTCTCCCCTCCACAGGTAAAGGACACCAGTCAGCCGCCGGTCACGGTGCTGGACGGCGGCAAGACTCGCTTGTACGACGTCATCCAGCTGGTGGAGTTTTACCAGCTGAACGCCGGAGTGCTGCCCACCAGTGCTGGAAATGAGGCCGCTTTCTGGTCCCGGCGTTTTATTCTCCAGGTGAGTTAGCCCCGTCTAGCGCTTAGCCTTTCGGGACCCTCTCAGAGCCGCGGTTGTTTTCGCCGCTCGGCCCATTCGAGATGCAAAGTTTAATCTGGGACGCTGGTCGGCAGCTCACATTTCAGAAGAAACTGACGCTCATGAACTAGACATAATGAATGAGCGACGAACGTGCATCCAGCTGGTAGGGTAGCAGTTGTGAAATGCCCAGGAAGGCTCTGGAAGGGAGGAGAAGAGGCCAGCCGGCTCGATATTAGTAGACTTTGGCCCAGTTCTGTTGCCAATTGTTGGCGTACCTAGGTCATGGATTATTGCGAAACGGTTTGGGATTCGCGACGATTAGCCGTTGTCTTCCGACAGTTTGTACTACATTTAGACTTAGATTTCCCTGGACGATGACTTACCGGTCGTGCTATCATAAGTAGCGATCATACGTGCATAAAGATTAATCCGGTGTCGATCCGGCCATCTCATTGGCCCCCTGCTGGTCGCCCACCGACCTCAGTTGACCATTTTCTCCCCTCCACAGGTAAAGGACACCAGTCAGCCGCCGGTCACGGTGCTGGACGGCGGCAAGACTCGCTTGTACGACGTCATCCAGCTGGTGGAGTTTTACCAGCTGAACGCCAGAGTGCTGCCCACCAGTGCTGGAAATGAGACCGCTTTCTGGTCCCGGCGTTTTATTCTCCAGGTGAGTTAGCCCCGTCTAGCGCTTAGCCTTTCGGGACCCTCTCAGAGCCGCGGTTGTTTTCCCCGCTCGGCCCATTCGAGATGCAAAGTTTAATCTGGGGCGCTGGTCGGCAGCTCACATTTCAAAAGAAACTGACGCTCATGAACTAGACATGATGAATGAGCGACGAACGTGCATCCAGCTGGTAGGGTAGCAGTTGTGAAATGCCCAGGAAGGCTCTGGAAGGGAGGAGAAGAGGCCAGCTGGCTCGATATTAGTAGACTTTGGCCGAGTTCTGTTGCCAATTGTTGGCGTAGGTCATGGATTATTGCGAAACGGTTTGGGATTCGCGACGATTAGCCGTTGTCTTCCGACAGTTTGTACTACATTTAGACTTAGATTTCCCTGGACGATGACTTACCGGTCGTGCTATCATTAGTAGCGATCATACGTGCATAAAGATTAATCCGGTGTCGATCCGGCCATCTCATTGGCCCCCTGCTGGTCGCCCACCGACCTCAGTTGACCATTTTCTCCCCTCCACAGGTAAAGGACACCAGTCAGCCGCCGGTCACGGTGCTGGACGGCGGCAAGACTCGCTTGTACGACGTCATCCAGCTGGTGGAGTTTTACCAGCTGAACGCCAGAGTGCTGCCCACCAGTGCTGGAAATGAGACCGCTTTCTGGTCCCGGCGTTTTATTCTCCAGGTGAGTTAGCCCCGTCTAGCGCTTAGCCTTTCGGGACCCTCTCAGAGCCGCGGTTGTTTTCCCCGCTCGGCCCATTCGAGATGCAAAGTTTAATCTGGGACGCTGGTCGGCAGCTCACATTTCAAAAGAAACTGACGCTCATGAACTAGACATGATGAATGAGCGACGAACGTGCATCCAGCTGGTAGGGTAGCAGTTGTGAAATGCCCAGGAAGGCTCTGGAAGGGAGGAGAAGAGGCCAGCTGGCTCGATATTAGTAGACTTTGGCCGAGTTCTGTTGCCAATTGTTGGCGTAGGTCATGGATTATTGCGAAACGGTTTGGGATTCGCGACGATTAGCCGTTGTCTTCCGACAGTTTGTACTACATTTAGACTTAGATTTCCCTGGACGATGACTTACCGGTCGTGCTATCATTAGTAGCGATCATACGTGCATAAAGATTAATCCGGTGTCGATCCGGCCATCTCATTGGCCCCCTGCTGGTCGCCCACCGACCTCAGTTGACCATTTTCTCCCCTCCACAGGTAAAGGACACCAGTCAGCCGCCGGTCACGGTGCTGGACGGCGGTAAGACTCGCTTGTACGACGTCATCCAGCTGGTGGAGTTTTACCAGCTGAACGCCGGAGTGCTGCCCAGTGCCCACCCGTCTCATCTGCTTCATCACGCACACCGCGCCGTCGTCGTCATCGGCGCTCCGTCACGTCGCGCAGAGCTTCTAACGGCTGCCGCACCGCCGCCAGCGCCTCCGGCGGCGGAAGCGCGCGGCTGTAGTTCGTGACGGCGGCGTGCTCCGATCATGGGGCGAACCCCGGGCCCCCTGGGCTACAGAGTGGGTTGCGCGGTGGAGTCTGCCCGCTGCTAACATCTACCGGCGCGGCGGGCAGGATCCAATGTCGCGTGTAGTCGCCAGGGCGATTGGAGTCGGTCGGCCTGGACCTCCAGTTTGGATGCCCGTTCGAGTCCACATGGACAGCGTGCGGATACCCCAGTGCCTGTCTGCACCTGTGTCTTGGAGGGATCGTGTGTTCCCTGCGGCGTCAGAGGAGGCCCCCACGTGCTCACGGGGTGGGACAGTTGCGACCCGCGCGGCGGGGCGGGGCGGAGCGGCTGCTGCTGGCCCCGTACACTGTTCTGTTGAGTTCCTGGCGCGGCTGGCGACGCTGCGTGATCTCACGGCCGGCTCTGTCGCCGCTGACCCAGTATTAAGTTGCTAGGGAGCGTGTGCTGCTCGCGCCTGTTGGCCGGCTGTGTCCGGTGCTATGATAAATACAATATATGTAACTATGTTGCAGTTCCTTTCTTTTGATTGAAGCCAGATGTACCGAGGTGCTGGAGGCACACAAAACGAGCTGTTTCGCGGCCGCACGCAGCTCCTGATTTACCTACCACAAAAATTAACAAACAAAATCAAACGTCATCGCTTGAATGCATTTGTAGTTTAGAAGACATACAAAGGATTTCAAATTGAGAACAGAATTGTGCCGCAAAATACCATTGCTAACGCGCGGCTAAAAACGTTCTCTACCGGTAAATATCGGAAAAGTCGAAGTCTGGCGAAAAGTGCCTCCAAGAACTAGGCTCTGGAAACGCCTCTGCGCATGTAAGAAACTCCCGGTGCCCTCCCCGTTCCGCCGCCTATGCCGCGGGAATTGATACCCCCCCCCCCTCCTCCCCCCTCCACTGAATCTGAATGTGCACTCAAGGTCATCGATATTCGCAGTGCGCATGCGCGCAGCGAATGTGAATGTGCATTCAAGGTCATCGATATTCGCAGCGCGCATGCGCGCCGCCAACCTGAATGTCGATCAAACTGATCGATATTCGGAACGCGAATGTGAATGTGCATTCAAGGTCATCGATATTCGCAGTGCGCATGCGCGCCGCCAATGTGAATGTCGATGAAACTGATCGATATTCGGAACGAATGTGAATGTGCATTCAAGGTCATCGATATTGGCAGTGCGCATGCGCGCCGCGAATATCGATGAAAATGATCGATATTCGGGACGAATCTGAATATCGATGAAAATGATCGATATTCGGAACGAATCTGAATGTGAATCTGAATGTGAATATGATGTAACTATACGCGCATCCCCTGTGGCCTGTGTTGATAAACGCAATTAACGATTTGGCGCTATTGCTACATTCATAGCGCTAGCCTACGCTCTTTTGACATGAAATTTGATGACGTATTAATAAGATTTCCTTTTATATTGTTAAAATTTATGTCTTAATATCTTTTTAGCTATCAAAATCTATCAAAATCATTTACAAAAAAATGTACAAAAATTGATAAAAACATGAGTAAGTGTACTTTAGGGAATTATTTTATTTTAACATCATTACTACGATATAATACGATGGGATCAGGATACGTTTACTACATAATGTATGAAGTTGTAGAGGAAGCACCGGTCCAGAAATATTTTTTGTATGATAAATGGCATTTTATTGTGCTTTTTTTCCGCCGTTTGCGGGTTTTGACCAACATGGAAGTGGACAAATAACTATAAGACATATTGTGGACTTTGTTTAGCCACAGTTGCATATTTCACTGTCGCTTCAAACAGCATAGTAGTTTGTGAATGTATTAGTGACCAAATAGGGCAATTTATTTTATTTTTGTCCGCAGGTTAACCTACCTTCAATATCCTGGAAGGGTCAAACTGACTTTAAGTCTCTACGATGGCAGAATATGCTCTAAACATTGGGTGAGTACCTATATCTGCTGTTATTCATGTAAAGTAACTTGACGACAGCAAAATTTGTCTTTCATTATTGAATAGTGATCCGTCATTGATGCGTCTATCAACAAGTGGTGTATTTATTCATATTTCCCCATGCATGCATGCATGTGGATATGCAAACTTCAGTAATGGACTTAATAGAAAAAATGATGTTTTGGTAATTCCCACATTCAACCTTACATAATTGCCACCTTCCTACCTGACTAACCCCATAACAGTTCCCTGGCCCACTACTCCTGATTTTTCTCTCCTTGACTTCTTCTCTGCCCCAGTATTTTGGCTACCTTTATGCTTCATATTGTCAGAACACTCCCATCCTTGCTGTAGTTACTGACATCCCTGGGTACCCTTTCTTACCTAACAACACTGATGTACAACCCTATCCTCATAAATTGCATCGATTCCAGCAACTTATCTTGTTTTTTTCTATCATCTTTTGGCAATCATATATTTAAATAATCCCTAAATAAGCCCCTGAACCCTCAAACCCCTGATCTCTCTAAACATGGCCCTAGAGGAAATCCCTCAAAATCCGGACTGATGCTGATCCATTCAAACCCATCCTACTGAAGCCTCCAAACCAGGGATGCGGAGCCGGAGCCGGAGCCGTCGGAGCCGGCACATTTTGATCGGAGCCGCAGCCGGAGCCGATTTTTTCTCCGAAGCCAGAGCCGGAGCTGTCTGAAATTTCCACCGCTCTGCATCCCTGCGCATAGGAGATGTGCTGAGTCGGAGCCGGAGCCGGAGCCGCCATGACATTTCACCCGGAGCCGGAGCCGGAGCTGGAGTCGATTTTTTCTCCGGAGCTCCGGAGCCGGAGCCGTCTGAACTTTTCACGACTCCACATCCCTGCAGTCCAAACCCTTCCTCATCCCTCTAGGCTTATCAGATCCTCAAAGTTTCTCCGGATCCCCGTCAACATAAGACTAACCCTCTCTGGCCTTTCAGGTGTAGGGCCAATATGATTCATTTGGACAACATAAATCATTCCCAACCACTACTGATTTCTGTTGGCCCCTTCAGACCCATTGCTGACCCCCACCCTCCGCGAGCAGGGACGGCCCCCGGCCCGAGGATGTGGCCATCATCCGCGAGCTGTACCAGGGGAACCAGGACCAGGAGCGGTTCGAGGTGGAGCTGGAGCGTGCCCTGGACGCCCGCTGCCACACCATCATCATCGAGCCCGCCCGGCTGGGCGACGAGACCGCCAGGTCAGTTAGAGAGAGGCCCACAGTCTTAGAGCTCTGTATGTGCTGGGCGACGAGACCACCAGGTTAGCGAGGGAGAGGGATGTGGTTTTAGAGCTCTGCATATTGTACTGGGGGACGACACCGCCAGGTTAGTTGAAGGGGCAGGGTGTAGATGAGTGGGGAGGGGGAGAGATGTGGATCAAGAGTCCGTGCCGTTAGTTTTTATTGTTGTGATTGATTTGCGTAATTATTAGCGTCAATGGTGATCACACAAAGAATCGTTTGGGATACAAGTTATTTTAAAAAGTTTGTTGCTAGTTACGATGATGGACAAAATTGAAATAAACAACATTTTTGTCGTCTTAAAAATTCGTTTATTTTTTAAAATTTGTCGCTGTCTTTCAGGTGGATAAACGTGGGAAACTTCCTCCACAAGACGGCGGTGCTGTCGGGCATGGGGGCTGTCCTCTCAGGTGAGTACCGACTCGTCAAAGTACGGATCTTATCGTCGTAAATGACGGCATTTATTCACCAGCTGCTTAATGTCTCATGACGCCTCATTTCGAAATACACCTCCTCAAGGTGCCTTGACCCATGGTCGATGCCCGTCACGCGCTAGCAGTCGTTTGCTAAGAACACTCTGCCCCCGGTCACAGGCGCGATCTGGACAGAGCGTCCGGTGGTCTCTGTGCCCTGCGCCGGTCTGTCGCTCTTCTGTACGGCCCTGTACACCATCAGCTGGCAGTTTGACCCCTGCTGCAAGTACCAGGTCGAACACGACGCCAGCAAGCTGCTCAAGTGAGTCACGAGGGCGGTGCTCGGCGCCGAGACAGTTGGGGTTATTTGTGTTGCCTGGGTGAGGCGAGGGTTTTCGATCGGTAACGTTCCAGCCGAAGAAGTCCTTTTGGTCGCAATGTATTGTTGTGATTGGATTCAAAACGTTTATAAATCGAAGTCTTGTTGTAATCTACCGTCCATAGTGTCTAACGTCTAACATCCATTATCAGAATCAATTCATAAATCTAATCTAATCTAATCGTGATAAAACACTTGAGTTCTGGGGTCCAACTGTCCTGTATTTCGACATCCCGGTTAACCATCAAAACATCGGTATTGGTCGCGTGAGGATGATGCGAGGGAGCTCCGCATTTCACAACATCCTCCCCCCGCGAAAGTGCGCCAGCACGCGCTTCTGTTGTTCCGGTCTCTGTGACCCTGGAAGTCAGGTTGCTTCCAGGGGGTACAGTCTCTGGACTGGCCGCGCGAGCTCACCACCAGCTGTTCGCACTGTCGCAGACCGGGTCAAACCGTCCCGTCCCTGGTGCAGCTGGGTGATTTTGCCCATCTGCCAGAGTGCTGGTGATGTCTTCGTGTTATCACCGATCAAGACCATGTCCCCCACCTTGGGCTGATCATTTGGCTCACGGCGCGGTACTCTCAGCTCCCTCACGTACTCTCGTGCCCACCTTTGCCAAAGGTGCTGAAGGACCTGCCGTCGGTACCTCCATCTTGCTCCCAGAGAGCGCCCAGGTTCGCCATCCGTCTCCGGGTGGTCCGTGGCGGCACGCTCCGCAGACTCATGTGACGTATCTCGCAGGAAGTCATCAGGCGAAAGAGTCCGTACGTCGTTGATGTCCTCAGTGAGCGGTGAAAGTGGTCTCGCATTTATGACACTCTCAATGCGACATAACACTGTTTGCAGCTCGGAGAACGTCATCAGGCTCTTGTACAATGTCTTCCTCAGAGCGTCTTTTGTTGTCCGCACCATTCGTTCAAAAAATCCTCCCCACCAGGGGGCTCTTGGCACGTTAAACTTCCAGGTCACGCCTAGATGGGTCAAGCGGGATGCGGCTCCTCGAGATGGCAGGTCTGCGGGATTGTCCACCCCTGGGCAATGCCTCCAGGCGTCAGGTGAGGTCAGTGCTTGGATTTCGTGGACTCTGTTCCGAACGTACGTTCCCCACCTCAGTGCATTACTTCGGATCCAGTGCAAGGTGACTGATGAGTCCGTCCAGAGGAACTCTGCTGACGGCGCGATTGGCAGGTGCTTCTTCACGAAGGTTAGGAGACGCGCTCCGATGAGCGCCGCAGTAAGTTCGAGTCTGGGAATTGATAGGCCTTGTGACGGCGCGAGTCGTGTTTTGCAGATGACCAGTGCCGTTTCCTGGACGGGTGCATCAGTACTGCTGCGAATGTACACTACTGCGGCGAGAGCGTCTTTACTGGCATCACAGAAGACATGTAACTGGAAGACTTCGTCATGTCGCCCGTAGAAGCGTGGAACCCTGAAGGCCACGAACTGCGTTAGCTCTGCAAGCCACTTTCTCCATTGGAATCGTGACTCTGACGTGATTGGTTCGTCCCAGTCCAGACCTTGTCTCCACAGGGCCCTCAGGAGCATCTTGACTCTGACAGAGAAAGCCGCCATCAAGCCAAGCGGGTCATAGAACGCAGCGGCGATCTTCAGGATGGTCCGCTTGGTCTCCGGCAACGCCGCAGCGTACTCTGCCAGTGTGCGTGTGCACATCTCCAGAACGTCTGAAGCCGGCTGCCAGGTCACCCCCAGTACCTTCCGGTCAGTTTCCCCACAATCACCGATATTCCTTTCAGCCGTTTCACCCGAGGCACTCCTGTCCCACTTTGTCATGACCATCCCTGCATCAAGGAAGATATACTGTGTCCGAGCTTTGACCTCCTCCGCCTCCTCTTCCGTGTCGACACTAGTGATAAGGTCATCACAGTATATGTCTCGCTTCAGCAATGTCACCAGCTCGGGGTCGGACTGTTCGTAGAGCTTCAGGTGATGCCTGATGGTGGCTTGGAGGAGGAACGGGGACGCATTTACGCCAAAGATAACTCTTGTCATCCGGTACGTCGTCGGGACAGGATCGGTCGCTCTTTCCCTCCATAGGAAGCGCGTGACGTCCCGCTCAGCTGGATGCAGTGCCACTTGCAGGAATGCCTTCTCGAGGTCAGCTACGAGACCCACTCGTCTGAACCGGAAGCGAATGAGAAGGCCGGTGAGATCGGCTATCAGGTTGGGTCCAGCATTGATATGATCGTTCAGGGCACTTGGTTGTCCAGCTGCAGCATCGAAAACTACCCGCACTTTGCTCTTTTTGTAGACAGCTTGATGAGCCAAAATATGCACTGGCCCGTCGGGTACGGTTGGCGCCTTCTCCGCGTGATCGTCATCCAAGTAGTTTTGGATTGCGTTATCATACTCGTTCAGCCGTCCTTTCTTCTTAAGTGACCTTTCACAGGCATTTAGCCTCGTACTCGCGAGTATTTCATTCGTCGGGACGGAGGCTCTCATCCCTTCCTTCCAAGGCCAACAGACTTGATACCTTCCGTTTGGTAGGCGCTCCAGCGTCTCTTCAAAAGAGCGTTTAACTTCATCGTCGCAGCGAATGCGGTCCTTTCCACCATCGGCTTCCTCGGTACTAATTCCTACCTTCTCCAGGCTCCAGAGGTCTTGTAAGAGGTCTTCGGCCTTCTCCGCTCTGATGAAGTTGGAAGTCGCTGCCTGAGTTGCTTTCCCAGAGCCGGAGGGACCGGAGATGATCCAGCCGAATCGCGAGCCCAGCGCGATGGGCCCGGCAGTTCCGATCTTCATGCGGCCGTCGATCACTTCCCGCATGTAGTCCTGTCCAATCAGTACGGAGATGGTGTGATCTTCGCCTTCCAGTGTCACCGGTTCAGCCAGCTGCAGTCCTTTCAAGTGAGCGTGACGTCTGATCGCCGGCTCCGCTCTCGGTGGTGAGCTGCAGATCGTCGGCACGACATAGGCTGTGATCGCCAGAGGTGGGGTTCCGTCACAGAGGCCTTTTAGTGATATCTGCACCTTCCTCATCTTTTGCTTCGTCTGCCCACCTCCGAATGACTGCACGTTCATGTCGTCGAGGGCCAGCTGCTGGCAGTGAAGCTGGTCGGCCACGGCGGATGTCACAAACGACTGGTTACTACCGGTGTCCAGCATTACCCTTACTACTTTTCGGTCCGCTTCGCCCATTGCATACACCCGCGCCGTCTGCATTAGAATGACCCCATTGCCTCCAGCGCTCGCTCCGCTAGCGCTTGCGGCTATTACCGTCGGGTTCGAGGACGGCTCTGTCGCTGATGTCTCGAGTTGTGCTGTGTTGACCGTCCGAGATGCGGATCGTTCGCACAACAACGAGTGGTGGGGGCCCGAGCACCGCTCGCACCTGGGTCTGTTGGCGGGGCATTCCGCTGCGCGGTGCCGGGGTTCTAAGCACCAAAAACATGCGCCGGCTCGAATCAGACGATCTCGCCGGTCAGTTATGGTCATATGCTTAGCTTTCCGACATTTGCTCGTGGCATGTTGGTACTCGCAGAACAGGCATGTCTGACCAAGAGATCCAGAACTGGTCGCAAGGGCGGTGGCTGATGCTATATTTTTGCCGACTGATCGTCTTAACATAGACTCCAAGGTTTTACCGTGCGCGACTAAGTATTGCGCCGCATGTTCGACTAAGTCAGCGGACACCTTGCATCCTTTCTCCTTGAGATAGACTTCCAAGGAGTCCGGGCAGCTTTCCAGGAACTGTTCAGTCACGATGAGATCGAAGAGACCTTCGTACGAAGCATCAGTTCCCGACAGCTCGATCCACCTGGCCAAGTATGACTCAAGACGAGACAAAAATTGACTTGGGCTCTCGTCTGTCTCTGGTAAGATATTTCTCAGTTTCAGGCGGTAACCCTCTGATGTTAGCCCATACCGCTCGAGCAAGGCTGCCTTTAAATCCTCATACCGCTCCGCTTGTTCTTCTGAAAGCCGGGAATATGTTTCTAGAGCCTTTCCTGTGAGGAGGGCACTAAGGTGCCCTGCCCATTGGTGCTCCGGCCAATCATTGAGCCGGGCGTGGCGCTCGAATCTCTTGATGTAGGCATCCATTTTGTCTTTTTCTTCGTCGAACGTGGGCATTTTGGGACCCGTAACAGTGCCCCGTCTCGGCCTCTCCGTGTCCGCCGAGGTTTCCGACGGGGCGCGTAATCTTGCTAGCTCCAGTTCATGTTTTCGTTCCTTTTCGCGTTCTTCCCTATCTCTTTCCTTGGCTTTTTCTTCTCTCTCTTCCTTTTCTCTCTCTCTTTCCTTTTCTCTCTCTTCCTTTTCCTTTTCCCTCTCTCTTTCCAGTCTTCTCTCCTCTCTTTCTAGTTGTTTGCATGCGAAAGTCAACGCTGCTTCGCCTGTCAATCCATGTCTAGCTGCGACTTCAATGTAAGCTTCCATTTCGCTAGTCCTGACCTGAGTCCTGTCACGGTCACCAGATGTTGTGATTGGATTCAAAACGTTTATAAATCGAAGTCTTGTTGTAATCTACCGTCCATAGTGTCTAACGTCTAACATCCATTATCAGAATCAATTCATAAATCTAATCTAATCTAATCGTGATAAAACACTTGAGTTCTGGGGTCCAACTGTCCTGTATTTCGACATCCC
This sequence comes from Amphibalanus amphitrite, assembly GCF_019059575.1. NCBI lineage: Eukaryota > Metazoa > Arthropoda > Thecostraca > Balanomorpha > Balanidae > Amphibalanus > Amphibalanus amphitrite. The sequence goes on along the minus strand of NW_024882739.1, from coordinate 164,917 downwards.
GGTTAACCATCAAAACATCGGTATTGGTCGCGTGAGGATGATGCGAGGGAGCTCCGCATTTCACAACAGTATTTTAACCACGCTAAATTTCGATCTCATGTGTTGGGAGGACCACAGTCAAAATTTTTAATATTCGAAAATTGCAGGGTGTAGTGCAAAGTTTAGCATCAATGCTGCCAATTTTTCCTGTCCGCTATGAACTATCTTTCCACTTCCTGAGTCTTTCTGTCTAAATACTAACAAAACTCCCTCCCCGTCCCGCAGGCTGCCTCTGCACTCTCTGAGCTCCGGCTCCCCAGTGGTACTGGTCCGACGGGACGACTCCAGTCGGAAGCTGCTCCACTGTACCGTCACGGCGCTGGCGGTCACCTTCTGTGTGTGGAGGATGCGGCAAAGCTGAGAGTACCCCCCACGCTACCACCCCCGCCGCCGCCCGGACGCCCTCGCTAGGATGGCGTCGTTCGGAACGCCTCTGCGTCACCACAAGAGAGGGATGGCACTGGCACCAGTCGTTGCTGTTGCTTCTAAATACTACGGTTGGTACGTGCAGTAGTGTGGGACAAGGCTAGTGCCGTGCCGTGGATGGCGGGCGGTGCTGTGTTAGGCACAGGACAACAGGTAAAGAGGTGTGTTGAAGAAATGAAAACGGCAATGAGATGGTAAGACACCAGTGTGAAGGCACCTGTGACCGATATTTTGAAGTCCCGGAAACCCGAGAGATGAAGGGGGTTTGACGGACATCTTGAGTCAGTTGTTAAGTACGGGGCTGCTGCGTGGGATAGAAGACCCGTAAAAGCCATGAAGTGCCGGGTCCAATAGAAGACCGGCAAGACATGACCAGTTTGGAGGTCTGTAGTGAAAGGATAGTTCCAAGACTGTGTTGAACATGCGGACAACGGAGCTGTTCGTTTCACTTTGTCCAGACAGTGAACGGACAGTGAAAAGCTACGTTACATGTTCGTAGCGTTACGTACCGCTTTGTTTGGACGAAAGTGTGTGGGTTTTCTTCCAGTGATTGATGTGTGTTGGCTTATGAGGTAGTGTTTGCGAATCCATGCTGATTTGGATGTTTGCGGCATTAACACGGTTAAGAGACAGCACCTACCTTGTTGAGAACTTGATAAGTGAAATTTTACAGTCAAGTTAAAAAAATCCGTAAGTGAGACCTACAGTCATATTACTTCAATTTCTGGAATGTGCTTCTTTCTGAAAGTTCGAACCAGACAGCGTTTGACTGACGGATATCCAGTCCTTTCACGTCGTGAATGTTCCAAAACTTACGGCCAATGCCGCTCATAGCGCTGTGCAGCGAAGCGATGCTTGTGTGGTCCATGGTATGTCGATTGTATGTGACTCGGAGTTGATGAGTCGCGTTGCGCCGGAGTTGGTGAGTTGAGTTGTGCCTCTGAGAGTGCTGTGAGTCGTGCACGCAGGCGCTGTGAGTTTTGGGTGATGTGAGTCGCTATCAGCTCTCGTCAGCTCATGTTGTGAGTTGCATGAACTGTGACTGTAAATGAATCGTTTTCTCGCTTACTGTCTCGGCTTCTTCCCGTCCTCTTCAACTTTCTTTGGTCATATTCACATTGCGTGGCCAACACATACATATCTACCCATGTAAAAATTGTATCCATCAGGCTCGACTTTAATGCTGTTTGATGGCAATTTTACCAGGTACCAATGATTCCTCCCTAAACTAGGCCTACGAATTTCGATATTCCGGCATATCCTAACACCATTTCCATCCGGTGTATTTCTCTTTGTGTGTCGTGTGTCGTTACAGGTTTGCAAGTGTGTGATAAAAGTGATCACTATCAGTCGATCAGTGCTTGAATGACCGATTGTCGTGTCAATATGCCCCATGTCAAACCAGTAGCGTAAGTGTCAATGCTTCCTTGCCCTCCAGTTTATCGAATGAACTGGATTTGGTGACACTCGTGTGGGAATGTGTGCTCTGCTTGGCGCATTCGATGAATGTCAGTCATTCCGTCTTGTCAATATTGTGTGCCTCTAGTGCAGCTTCAACCCAAGCAACCTGTGCACAACTGTACGTAATGCAAGTGAAGGCAGCGATGGCAGTCGTGTAACCCGTGACGTCATCCAGCTTGTGATGACGTCATCTGGAGTTCACAGCCACATCGACATCCACACAGAGAAACCGGTGGTCGGTTTAGGCATTGAACTATGCGAAGTTGTGCTTCATTGGCCCAATCATATGGCCAGCTGCAATAAGAGTGAACTAGCCAATCGAGCCGAATGTGCAGGGAAGGGGAGGGCGCAAACTGCGAGGCCATCTCGTCGGCTAGATGCTAGATGACCTGCGGTTGTTGATGTCACAAGCGACTGATGTGCTCTTCCACTAGTGATATTAGATGCTGTAAGGTGATGATAGGACTGATTGACACCTAAGATTGTGACTGATTGTTAACGTGTCTGAGACTTATCGTGACTAGGACTGTGACATGGCAGTGACTGATTTCACCGTGACTGGACTGACCGTGACATATTAGCTTAGACTGTGACTGAGAAGCCGCCAGTCCACACTGTCCATGACTGACATTACGACTTAGCTTACCAGTAATGTCCATTCTCTGAAAGTGACTGTGGACGACAGAAAGGACCACCACTATGACAATACCGTGTGGGAGACGTTATATCAGCCCAGAACTCCAGCTAGAACAGAAATGTCCCACGCATCGCGACGACGTGGTGCCTGGTGGAATTGCCTGCGGTGCAGCGACGGCCCCAGACTGACTTTTCGCTGCTTTTGACGCGTTTGTGTTCTACATCGTCCATCGAAATGACGTTTGGAGACTGAGCTGCGAAGTGTTGCGCACGTTTTCTCGCCTGCAAACGGCGATCTACAGCAGTCAGACTGTCAGTATGACGTGTTCGCGAATGGTCCAGGAGGACAAGTCCTTTGGCCAGGCACAAACTGCTAATGGAACTGTTGTGTTGGGTTTTGGAACCCAGTGAAGAGCGTGTCAGACGTGGTAATAAACTTGTTCATTCAGTGAACGTCTCTGCGCAATGTAAAGGCAACACAGTCGAAAGGCAAAGCAAAGATGACGGGTGGATAGGGGAGGGATAGAAGTGGAAAAGGCCCCTTCGCATGGACTGGTTGGTCACTGGCAAGGGCAGCCGGGATTCGCGCACTCAAGTAGGTACAGAATTGGATATCAATATATGTCTAGCGACTAACTCGAGGACAATACAAAAGATAAACAGCTCCAACGAGTAGGGAACAGCTGTAAAGGCAGCTCGCAAAACTGGAAGTGTTACATATCCACAGGCCAAGCAGTAGGCTAACAGTGTCACTTCAGCCAGATGTGTTGAATGTATTGTACCTTCATCCGTCACATTTTGTGCCAACCACGGCAAAACTCAACGACAGCCATCGATAAAGCTTTCTTGTCTATCGCATTATGCTGGTCTAAATGGAAAATGCAGGCTGCCATGGCAACGGCACCGCAATTACTTAGCGGCGCCTTCAAGTGAGAGATAGCGCAAGATCTATCTAATCACCGCCTTGCTAGCATCTATCCAGCTAGCCTCTTCTAGATTCAAGTAAAAACAACAGTCAAGCACTCACTTGGTACTAAAACTGCTGCGTCAACGTGCAAAACACGCACAAACAACAAACCGGAATGAATCAATTGCAAAAACCAAGGCTACGGCGGCGGCTCGCGAGCGACGTCACAGCACACCAACCATCGCGATTTGGCGACAATATCACAGCTGTGGTGCAGTCACCCTAATGTGACACCATGGCATCATGATGTCATGTCACTGATGTCACATTATGACAAAGACCGTTATGTCATGATCCTGACATAGCGTAACATCTTCAGATTCGGAAACAAAACCCCTCCCCCTGTAAAATTGATGCTTGTTCTACAAAAGTAACACCACTCACAACCGTGATATTATGAAAAACGTGAACGGGTGCCACTCCAGTGACGTCATCAGACTCCGGTGACGTCATCTCACTGCGGTGACGGGTTCTGATGAGATGTTCAGCTGTTGCCTTTGGTGAGCCGACAGTGCAGCTGCCGCCCCCAGAATAACTCCAGATCGAACGGCTTGAAATCTGAAACAACCGAGCCAATAAAGTCAGTGACAGTAACTATACGAATATGATCCGGTGCCGTAAAAATAGCCGGTGACGTCATTAATAAGCCTCAGGTTGCTGCATAGAAACGAGCGACTGCGCGATTACATGATCGTTATCTATGGAACTTGGTCGCAGTTGCCGTCAAACAATACCAGGAAAATTGACATGTTACCATTGTTCTGTCAAAGAATCAATTAGCCTGAAAGGTTCAGTGGTCAGTCGTGGATCCAATATCTGTAGCAGAGATGCCAACCAAGCAACAGATGACACTAGAATACGTCAGACTCTCCGCGGCGAGGGCATCAACCTGGGTAAATCACGGGCAGCCGGCCATGACATCGGCACAACCCTCTTTGTTTGTTTGTTGTTTGTTTGTTTGTTTATTTGCTTGGGGTGGGGGGGGGGGGGGAGCAGAAGCTCGTTGACGGCGAGCCATTCTGAGCCCATTCAGTACAGCCTGGTTTTTCAGGTTGTACTGAAATATATAGCCATTACACACATTTAAGGTCTCTAGAAGCTAAGCTGATGCCAATATGACCGGCTGTATCAGTAGAAACATTACCTTGTAACGCCGGGTGTTTCGCCGGCTCCTGATAGTACAGTGAGGAGACATCTGAAACAAAGACAAGTAAACTTACGTGATATCGAGCAATGGCGAGATGGGACAATGCAAATATAAGTGAACAATTCATGGTGGACAATTAAATACGTATGGGACAAAAAAGTTAGAAATTTGTAGATGAATCATAAGAACCGCTAGCAATCAGTTCTGAGAGTTAGTTACCACGATAACGTAAAAAGGGCAAAGATAACATTGAATAAGCGATGAACCATGATCGAAATAGCTTAAAGGTAGTGTGCCAGCTTTCCTGGACCGTATGGAGTTAATGGCCCAGATAAGGAGAACCGGATTTTTAGAACTTATCTATACCTTCAAAACTCATGGAAACGTCTTAAATTCTTCAAATTTTGAGTACCCCAGTGCGAAATTCGCCCCGACGGGTTGTCGGTTGTACCCCAACCACATTTCACACCACTATGAACAATAAATGCACACACTGAAATCGCTATTACCGATAGGCTCATCCAATCAAGTTTCGATAAACCCGTTCATCATCATCTCCTGCGGTTTCGAACACGCCTGTTAGGTGGTGCGGTAGACCGCGCCCAAAGCCAGGGCCCCGGTAACGTGAGGTAGCCGAGTCGGGGCAGCGTGCGCTGACCCAAGCCGGGGCCGCGCGTCCTCCCGGTGTCATGTGATAGCCCGGGGCTGCCCGCGGGGATGCGGTAGACCGCGCCCAAAGCCGCGGCCCCGGCTTGGGTCAGCGCACGCTGCCCCGACTCGGCTACCTCACGTTACCGGGGCCCTGGCTTTGGGCGCGGCTTCTGCTCATACTTTGTGGTGCGGTGGTGGTGCGTCGGGCCGCGCGCTCTGACTTCGGCCAAGAAAAATGCGTCAGCTGATCATTGTCATTTCTGCCACTTGCGTGTGGTGAAATGGGGTCATAACTTAAGAGACGGCTTTTTCATATCAATTATTTTACATAAAATCATATTTCAAACCATAAATAATGTTCGACAGCCAAATAAAAGAAACAATACCAATACAGGCTTACAGTTTAAGGTTCGACATTGTGTTGTCTACGATTAGACAGCTGATAACTCATTCCCCTACATCGTAACTCTATAATGACCTTTGCTTATTGTCACATGTGCGCCGCATTCGCGATTGTTGCCGACGCCTGTTTGCAGGTCAGCCCACTACAGTTGTTATACATATCGAAAAACCGATAAACTTTTAGGCGAAAAAGGCACTATTCCAGGCCCATTTTTGATTTTTTTTTGCTATATTAGGTAAAAACAGAAGCTTCTTATCCTAGGAAAAATAAAATGGGAAATCATTGGAAGGTGGCACACTACCTTTAAGATAGCTACGGAATGGCAAAAGGAAAGTATTCAGAACCAGCTAAGGGATGTGATGGTTATTTCCAGAAAACCCAGTTAATATTCCTTACTGAACCCGCACAGCTCGTAATTGAAGAGAAAACTTTCGCCATTTAACAATTAGCATTCACTTTGCGTGGGTGATAACTGACAACTAACGACAAACGAAGATGAACATTCACCGTATTATACATCTGAGCGGTGCATTGGTTGGGGTTTAGGGGTGTGATGTCTGATGAAGGCAGGATCATGCAGCGCCAGCCTTCTAAGTGTGTAAATCGGGTTTTAACTTACCACCACCTCCTGACCCGGAGCTTTCACATTCCTCCTGCACTGTTCTCCATGCTGAAAAAAAAACCGGGACGGCACCGTCAGAATTCAGAAAACGGCCTCACATTCACGGGACAGAGCCGGGGACGGGAAGAGCCAGAGAGGCATTTTCACGTGGATGATATACCGACTGCACGAGATATTTTGGGACAGGGCGTCAAAACAAACACGTCTGAACATAACACACGAAGAGCGTTATGATTATTTCAACCGGAGGAATGAAACGATCTTCTATCGCCGAAAACGGTCAATGATACCAAGAAATAACCCTAAATAATAAAAGGATGTCGCATTTACCGTATCGTCCGTAACGTGAAACGAGGCGCAAAATCAGAGATGTATGACGAATGAACCCACCACTAAAATATTACATTTTTACCGCACCTCGTCATATCCCGTATTTCCACTCACTTTGGTTTAGAAACCGCACCGTCTCCATATGCTGAGGCGATAGCTGCTGCTGTTGTTGCTGTTGCTGTTGGTGATGCTGTTCGTTCCTGGCCCGCTGCTGGTGTCTCCGACCCTGCTGGTGGTGCTGCTGAGGATGCTGCCCGTGGTGCTGGTGCGGCTGGTGCTGATATTGGTGCTGATACTGATACTGGTGATACTGGTGGTGGTGTGGTGATGGGGGGTACATCGCACGGCCGGAGCTGTGGGGGGGGGGGGGGACGTCAGAAACGAGGGCCAGACAAGTTAACTATAAACACGGGGTCAGACTGAGCTACAAATGACGGGGCAAACGGAACAGACAACGAAGATGAATTATGATAGAACACGGGAAATGGGTCAGCCGGAAAATCAAGGAGGCACAGATGGGCTAGACGACTAAAACGGGAACGGGGAAGACTGATCAGACGAACGGGGCACAGATAGACGAAAAACGGATAATGCGTGATACGGTTTAGACAGGCAAGTGTACAGTCAGTCGTAGGTCCGAAACAGAGACAGGTCAGAAGGAACACAGATGGACGAAGTGAGATATGACGGGACAGACCAGACGAGATAGATAGGGAAAATCGAATCATCATCATCATCATTTATTTCGTTTGGAAGCTCCATGCACTCACGGCTTTTCAGTCCAAGTGTCATACAGTAAATAGGTAGGCACATATATAAAGCTAAAATAAACACTAAAGCTAAAAGTAAAAACCATGAAAAGCATGGGACTTAAAAAGTAAAATGCATATCGGTACAAATGACCGAAAGCTACGCGCACAGTGACTAGTCACCATTGAATAATCGTCGACAACGCCTGCGACAAGTGGCCGACGTGCGTGACGACCGAATGTCTGCTGGCAGCGAGTTCCAAACGTCACAGGCGCGGTAATAAAAGAACTTGCGAGCATGTTCGGTGCGGACCCTCGGCAGTTCGAGCTGCATATTCTCAGTGGCTCGAGTCTGTCTGCTCGACACGTCGCTGCGTTGTACAAACCGCTCAGAGAGGCACTTCGGTGCATGAACATTATTCAACAAGTAATGCACAGTACTGCAGTCATTCTCCGCCACCAGCCTGTCTATATGGGGCCAGCATAGCTCTGCCAACAGAGGCGTCACATGAGCCGAGCGTCGGACCCCCATGACGACCTGTGCACAGTGGTTTATCACCTTCTGAATACGGTGTCGCTGCACGACGCCACATCCCGACCACACAGACATACAGTATCGGATGTGGGGGAAAATTAACATCTCCACGATCATCTGCTTCACGTTTCGCGGCAGGCCGCGAGCGGATCTGGACAGTCCCCCTAGTGTGGCATAGCATCGGCCGATAACCGCGGTCACATGCGATTCAAAAGTCAGTCCGGAGTCGACTACCACACCGAGAATCTTGGTCGCTACAGATGGACGAATCGTCGCACTACCAAATTTAACAGTAAATTCTGTGTCGAGTCGGCGCCTTTGTGACTTTACAACAACAAGATCTGTTTTGGTGGGATTGATTTTCAAACAGTTTTGAACAAACCAGTGACTTGCGATCTCTAAAGTGCTCTCTATATCTGATTTGAGTTTTGGCATGTGCTTTGGTGATGCTCTATGCAAAAACTGAACGTCATCGGCGTACATAACAGTTTTTGTGTCCAGGTACGATGCTAGATCATTCGTGAAAATCAAAAACAGGATCGGCCCGAGCAGCGACCCCTGAATCACGCCGTGAGTGATCGGTCTCACCTCCTCACCACCCCGAACCACCTGACATCTGTCGGACAACCAGTCACGGAACCAGTGCGCGTCGATTCCATACCAGCCCAGCTTTTCCAGGAGCCGGGGATGCTGGACACTGTCAAAAGCCTTACTGGTGTCAGCGGTCGTCAGACACCCTATGAGGCCGCCATCCAGGCCTTCCATGAGAAAACTGGCCGTGTCCAGCATCGCCGACTCCGTGGATCGGCCAGGCCGGAACCCGTGCTGCGTCTCGGTCAGAATGTCGTGCGCAAGCAGGTAGGCGATGAGCTGACCGCACACAACACTCTCCGCCGAAAAACATTATTGGAGTATCGACAATTCAATAAGTATGCTCTCATAGTCAGGACTAAGTAAGAGTAAGGCGTTCAAAACGGACTGTGCCGGTGCTCGTAAACCCATCAATCACGTGGGTCGTCCCCCACGCCATGACCCAGGCAGAGGCTAGTCGAAACCACGGGCACGCAGGCTAATTACTGAAAGCGGCTCCCCAGTCAGAGGCTACGGTAATCCCAAACACGTGCGTCCCCCCCCTCCCCGAGGTTTAGTGGCATGGGACGGGAGGAGCGAAAAACCCCGACCCATGCTTCCACACTGCCCCCGGTACAGGTTGGAATGCCCATTACCATTGCCAGCGTCTCCCCATGTAAATGCAGCGAGACCGTTATTTCCGCCCGGTCAGAGGCTAATCTCCCTCCCCCCCCCCCCTCCCACCTCACCCCTACCCACCCCTACCCCAGAGGTAGGGAGGAAGGACCTCTCCAGCCTGGCGTCCCCCCCCCCCCCTTTGACCCAGCGTCCGCGGGACCGCGCCACCCAGCGGGGGGGGGGGGGTCGACCCTTCCCTGAGGAATGCCCCGGTCCAATGGTTATTTATCGGCAGTAATCTCGGCTATGGACCGTTTGACGGCGATTGACACACGCACGGGGTTACCAGCAGGACCGTTCTATGCGCACTCCCCGAGGGGGGGGGGGGGCAAAGGACAGTTCCGGGTGCCATCGTATGGGAACCGACCGACCGCCAACCATAACCCGAAGATAGTAATGATCAGGCCCATGTCACTCCACTTTTGATGACATCATAAGGGGGCCACAGGACAATTAATGGCGCGGCGCGCCACAATCGCTCCCAAGCTACTGGCCAACAGCTGCCATTTTTGAAAATATTATTTTGAAATAAAGTTTCAAGTAATGAAAATATTGTAATAAAGTTGTAACTTAAATATATACCATATCTAAAAACTTACTGAAAAATGATTTATCCATAGTAAAAATATAAGCTCGATGCGTTTTTACGTTGCTTTCCTGCTGTTGCAGAGGGTTTTTAAATCGTCTATATCTTCAAAACCGGCCATTTCTTAGCATATTGCTGCCCTTTCTTGTCGCTGGAAAATTAGTTGGGCTTTCCATTGACATCAACGGCTGAGCGGTATGTGCAGAGTGCCATCAATAATATTCAAATGAAGTCAGTCATTTTTACGTTGCAAAGGAATGGAGTACCCCTTGCGAGCATCAGGGATGACGTCACTCAGGATCTGTCTCTGATTGGTCGGCGGGGGAGTGACTGTACCTTCTATAGATGGCCTTGGTAATGATAATGAATTAATGACCCAAACGTTCCTTCAATGATTTGATGGCGAAGAATGTAATGCAATACAATTTAGTTTAATTCTTCAGGTTCTCATTTAACCAGCTCCTTCCAACTAGCTATGAAGCATCTATAAACGACCACGAGTAAATAACCATTTATCTATCGACTACTGAAAGGGCAATTCAGCAACGAAAAAGTTAATCAAGCGGTAGGTACTCGTTCCCACCTGATTTCGGGAGAAGACGGAGTTGACGACTCGGAGGATGACTTCTGTCGACTGTCGCGCCTCTGACCGGCCTGTGATACACCTTTAGAGGCAGCGCCCGCTCCTGGAAAACAACAATCACGTCACAGGTCAGGTCAGGTCAAATGTGACACGGACACGGTGAACCGGACTGCGTAATAGGCCGCTATGGAAGAGCGACTGTCTGGAATCGCGTATTCCGGCATTGCCCCGAGGAAAATCGGGTCAGGAAGCGATGGACACGGAAATGTCGCGATCCCAAATGTTACGGCGTAGAAAAGTTCTCGGGTTTGGAAGTCGTGGATCGGCGTAGATGCATCGTCGCTTTCATAGATCCCTGCAATTAACTATGTTTAAATGAGGCGGAACACAAATTGGGGGCACTGATCGTGGTGATCAGGGGTGTCGATTTTTCAAAATGGTTGGGGGTGCTCAACCCCTGCACCGGGTGAAAGATTGCAGCTTTGCCATGGGGCACAACCGTACAAGGCATGGTTGGGTATCACCATAAGGTACTGATAATCCCGGGATTTCCACTAATATTTCCCAAAGGTTAAATGTTCTTCAAAATCATTCTGCTCGTCCTAGTACTTGGCTACCTCATTACAATAAACATCTTTCCGAAAAAAGTCGTACATTTACCGGCAGCTCGGCAGCAGCCCCGGCACCTCTGTAATAAGGTGACAGAAACCGATGATCGCGATTAGCACCGGTGCAGCAACCCCTGCGGTCCACAGGGGGCGGATATTGCGCGGGAGGCAACGGTATAGCTACGAGGCTCTGGCGTTAATCAGACGATCACAATAATCGTTGAAAAAATGACAGGTGGTCGCATTTCGATATTTATGGGTTTACGATTTTCCTCAGTGGCGTAGCCAGGTGGGCCCGTGAGGCACATGCCCCCCCCCCCCCATCAGGTTCAGGGGCCCATCGGGTTATTCGGGCCTGAGGGGCCCTGCGGCGCCAATTGGACGCTGAGGTTCCACGTTGGCTATATTTGGACTCAGAAGGGCCCCACAGGGCTCGTAAGAACACCTCATGGGCCCACAAGTACCAACATTATCTCCATAAGGGCCCCAAGCCAGCCTCTGAGGGCCACTTGCCGGCCTCTGGGGGTCTTAACCGGCCTATAGGGGGCCAGCTCTAGGAGCTGCGCACCCGCCTGTAATGGCCCCACACCCATTTCTCTGAGGGCCCCTATAACGGCGACTGTGAGGGCCCTCACCGGCGCCCCTGAGCGCCACACCGGCGTCTCTGAGGGCCCCACACCCCTAACTCTGAGGCCCTACACCAATGCCTTTAAAAACCCTACATGGGCGGTTCTGAGGGCCCTTGTCAGTTACCAGCGACCCTGACGGCCCCACACAGGTGACTCGGAGGGTCCCAGCGGCGTCTGAGCGCACCATGCCAGTCTCTGAGAACCCCACAAGGCTCCTGAAGGCACCGGTGACCTCTTGATATCTTCTTGTCGGCCTATGAAGGGTCCGTTCCGTAACAGCAGTTCTGTGATGGCCCTAAAGCAGTGTCTCAGAGAGCCCCCACAACGGCGCCTGTGAAGTGTGAGGGCCGTCACCGGCGACTGTGAAGCCCCCGCACCGGCGCCTCCAGTCCGAGGGCCCCACATTGCCATATCTGAGGGCCCCACCACTAGTGCCTCTTAAGGCCCTATATCGGCGGCTCTGAGGGCCCAACATCGTAGCTTCTGAAGGCCCCACAAGTGCGTATGTGACGGCTCCCCTGCCACCGGTGACATTTGAAGGCCCCACACCGGCGACTCTGAGGGCCCCATCGGCGTCTGAGTCCGTTCCGGTCTCTAAAGACGATCCCACAGGGTTTCTGAAGGTACCACCGGCCTCTGATGGTCCTTTGCTGGCCTCTGAGGGCCCGTCGCCGGTCTCTGGAGCCAGACATGGGCACGGATCCCAGACAACCACTCACGGAAATCGAGATGGCCATTAGATTGACGGTCTTCAAGCATGAAATTATGGTGGAAAACATGGCTAATAGAAGCCTCTCAATGAACCAACTATTTTGCATTCCTTCAGAGTTAACAATTCGGAGAAAATCCCTCAAGATCCATCTCGGATCCATGATTCGTGATCATGGATCCGAGATGGATCTTGAGGGATTTTCTCAAAACTGTAAACTCTGAGGGAATGCAAAATAGTTGGTTCGTTGGGAGACATCTATTAGCCATGTTTTCCACAATAATTCCACACTTAAAGACCACTTATCTAGTGCTCATTTTGATTTTCGTGTTTGGTCGTCTGGGATCCGTGCCCATGTCTGTCTGGAGCCCCCTGCCGGCTTGTAAAGAGTACGCGCCAGCAGCTCTAAGGGTCCGACACACGTGTACGACGGACCCACACCAGTGCCTTTGCAACTTAACGTCTTTTTTTCGCCCTTCTTCTTAAAACTAACTTTTCTTTTCTTTACATCTTTATTTCATGCCTTGTAAATTGCGTAATTGTTTTATTTTTAGTAGTGAAATACTGCAGAACAATTATTTTCCTGAAGCAGAGTTAGTGGGAGTTATTGAGGGACAAAATCATTGGGGGTGCCCGGAAAACGATTGGGGGTGCTCATTTGAGCATTGGGGGTGCTGCAGCACCCCCAAAGGTATACAAATCGACACCCATGGTGGTGATTATATAATTGTTGAGCTATTGCTAGTTCAACATTCTATTTATAACACATTTCGGTGCAATTTCCACTTCAACTTGAAGTCAGCGATCGACATGCACGGGTCCAATTCATTAGCACTCCAATAACAGATCCAATAACAATGGCCGATTCACGCCAGAATTCCAACGACGGCAGCATTGGATTCGCCGGGGGCGTGACAATATGTGGGACTGACCGGCCGTGCAAGGCCGATGTGAAAGTTTCTCGAGAGTTCTCACAATATACCACAAGCTTGCTTAACAGCGATCACAAGAGAGTTCAGTTGTCAACACAGCAGCTTATCGTTTCAAACACACATTCACCTGTCAATCACAAACACAAGAATATCAACATTAGAAAAGCAAGCAAAACACAGCGAAGCGCCCAACCCAACAGCTGTTTTCAGTGACCCAGCCGGCACTGACCTGATTTGCTCCTGGTGACCACTCGTGGCGGCCTCTTTGTGGTGGCTGCTGCGTGCATATTGCTCCGTGGGTATTGATGAACGCGCAGTGCGCAGTCAGAAGCGCGCGCACCAGCCCGACACCCCTACCTTCGAGACAACTCGCGCACGACTGACGCTATGACGTCAGGAACGCAGCCAGCAGTCAGCTGGCGCGCATCAGCTGATTGCCGCCGGTCAGCTGATAGCGGGCAGTAGTTTACAGAGGTGGCGCTAGTAAAGAGTCAAATCGCTAGGTAGATGTCGCTAAAAACTGACGAAATGCCGTTTCGCGATAGCAGGCTGGGGAGAAGGCGACTGCTGCAGAAACCTAGATATGCAGTTGTTTACGCTCGATTCAATATATTGCCTTTGGTTCAGTCTGCAGCTCCATGAAGGTTTAAGACTGGTTCCTGGCTGCCCCTGAACTGACAGTTCATCGGTCTTCCTCTCCGGCTTGCATCTCAAAGGAATCTTAGGTAGATAAGCAGCAGGCAGGGGCGGCGGATTCGGGGGGGGGGGGGCAGGGGGGCAGCTGCACCCCTGGCAAATTCGTGGGGGGGCAAAAGTATCTTTTTGCCCCCCCCCCATAATTTGTGACAAAGCCTTGACAAGAAACCATATACCTGGTTATGCTGTTCGATCATCTGAAGATGTAACCAGATGCCCATATACTTTATCATACGTTGCCTTTCTTAAATGGCAAGCGTTCGCGTTCAATTGAAGTTTTCCTCTCTTCAACCTAGTTTTGGAGACATTATAAGCGTCAGCGTGACGCAGCAGCAGCCCAGGCCTTCAGTGACCGCTTAGGTACAGGGGCGACAGATACGGAGCGGCAGAGGAGGCATCGTTCCCTAAGAAACTTTTGGAGGAGGGGCAAACGCATATTCTTGCCCCTCCATAATTTGTGCACTAAACATGAGGAAAATTTCCATAGCCAGATATTGCAGCTATGCGCTCCTACAGTTTGTCCAACGGTGCCTTTTGAATATGTGTACATGCTAACCATTTCCGCTTTATATCATTTTTTTTTGTCTTTTCAGATTCGATTTAGAGATATTTTAACTTTTAAGTGTGCAAGAGACGCAACTCATACCTTCAGCGGTCGTTTGCCGCTATTTTGTACCTACATACATAAATGCCAAATCGCAAGCGAGCGGAGACGGAAGGGCTAGCCATTCGCTTGCGGGTAGTTAGGACTAATGAGCGCTCATAATAAGCCACTCCCCTGATTTTTTTTCGAGCGCAACAGTTTCCAGCGCATAAAATGGTCAACGCCGAGGTCGTACACATTGACCACATTGACCAATGCACGGTATGGTATGACACCCAAAGGCCAGTCATCAGAGATCTGCTTTGGGCATTCGGAGGCTTGTGTGGGGCCAGTGTAAAAACTGGATGTTCACAGTTCAGTATCCGCTTTATTTCGATTTCACTATTAAAAAAGTAAATATTAATGTTGGAAACTTGTGAGGGTTAGGGCACTGATCATTAGTGGGCCCCCCTCTGTCTAAAGGCTGGCTATAGAATAAAGAGCATCAAACACGAACAGTAGCGGCGGAACACCTTCAATTAAGGGAGGGGGGCACTGCCGACTTTCGGTCCCATTCTTTCCTTGCAACGCCCATATCGCTAACGTTAAAATGCCAAAATCAAAGGGGCACGGTGCCCCGGTGCCCTCCCCGTTCCGCCGCCTATGAATACGAAAGCAAAATCTAAGGCATTTTGGAACAATGAGTATGCCCCGCAGCGTTCGATAACAACCACCTTCCAGTGGGTCAAACCAACGGGGCCCAAGTCTATAATGGCACTTAACGATAGCACTAACCTTGTCTCACTTTTCGTTGAAGTCTGTTCCGAATGGTTTCGGCCACAGACTGGCTGCACTGAGGTCGTTTGGTATGTGCAACTGTAATTAAAGCCACCTGAGGCGCCCTGACACCAGGCTGAAGCTGGGTTGGAAATGCTTCGTCTTTGCAGATACCACTGGCCGCTGATTCTCGAGTGCCTGAACCGGTAGATATCGTGGCAAGATTTGGTGTGATAAGTTGAACCTTTTACCGCAGTCAGCGCACCCTAAAGCCCTAAGAAAGAAACGCCCCACCCAGAGCTTCTGGATTCTCGTTCCAGGCCACCGTTCCTTCACCCCAGCCCGCCGCCGCGCTCCCTCACCTCAGCCCTCTGTTCCCAGCTTGACGAGCGTTTGGGCCTTATTAAGCCTTGCTGTAGGCTTCCTGTATAAACCCATCGAGACAGCCCGTCTTGGTGAGCTTATTTGGCGAACTACTGCCATTGGGGAGGGTTTCTGGCGGATCGCTGTCCCAATAGGTTTAGATGCGACCGACTGTCTCTGAATGTTTGAGCGGTCTCCTCCCGCTGTGAGCTAGTTTCAGTTGATATCTGTCTCAGAAATACTTTTTAAAGGAAGGTTAAACGGAAATCGAACGTAAAATGAACAGAGGAAATGGTAACGAGTTACCTCATTGAAGAATAGCGCTCGCCTACTTCAAAAGGGTTGGCACCGTTCTTCAACATCTGATATGCGATCGGGTTATGGCACAACTTTTCCCATTGAAGCTTTTTTTCTAATACAGCAATAAGAAAAGCGTTTCATCGTCCACTGGCGGATCCAGGGAGCGGACATTTAACCCTCGCCCGCACATGCCATTTTCCCATCCTAGAACGCACATGGGGGGGGGGTGGTTGCCACCCCCCCGCGCCATTTCGTTCCTGTTGGAGATAGAGCTTAGCGGTAAAGACCAAAAAGATTCTTTGGGAAGAGACGAATCCAATGATACCCAGTTTTACCTTCTCAGGTCAGTCATTGACCTTCCAGGTCAGGTCAAACTAAAAAATGTTGCTGTTTTGGGTCACCGTTTGATATCAAGTGCGCTGCTTATCATATACCGATGACGATGCCGTTTTCTGGTGCCAAGCCAGCTAGAACCTCTTTCTCACACTACCCGACCAGGTTTTTGCTGCTGAGGTCATTTCAGGTCAAGTTAGGTCAAGGTCAATTATATGTGTTTGTATGTCTGTGTGTGTCTGTGTGTATACTGATGTGTGCACCGATTGTTTATGTGTCCATATTACATGAAATCATGATCTGAGAAGCTTTTACCAAAAATGCAGTCAAAAAACTTCACAAAAAGTAAATTCCGCTTGCCTAAAACGCAATTATCTTAGATGACCTAGGTTGACCTTGACCTTGACCTTGACATCTGTACATCGTCGAACAACATGTTCCATGATAGGTGGGAGGTAAGACTGGTAAAAAAGGCCGAAATCAAGGTGTCAAAAGCTCACAAGGCCCATAGCCAAAGCAAGATGTCGAGAATTGGCCATTTGGGTCATGACATGACCTGAAAAACAAGGTCATATCTCCGAAACCAAAAGTCACAGAAACTTGAAATTTTCAGTGGACATCAAGAAAGGCTAGAGGAGCAGCTATACGAAAAATCAGCCTTCTAGCTCTAAAAATGTTGAGTGCAGAGCAGAAAGACTACCTGGGGGGGGGGGGTGGCAACCACCCCCCCCCCCCCATGTGCGGGCGAGGGTTAAAGCAAATATTTACTCCCCCTTCCCATGGCCCCTGCATCGCCCGAAATAGACAAAACGTACCTTCCTTAGGTAGGTATGTTTTATAATAATAACACTTTTATCAAGATTTTTTTTGCTTTATACTGTTCAGCAGTAGGTCCGTAAGGAATCGAAATCCGAGGAGTTTTTTGATTTTGGACACTTTTTTGAGGATATGTCCCCTACAGCGTCGAAAACGCCTTTCTGGATCCGCCTATAACATCATCTCGACTGGGATCTTGCCCCCCCACGCCAAAATCGAATCCGCCGCCACTGGCAGCAGGAGCACATGTATAACGTCTCACGTCACAAGTAGATGGGGAATTGATTTTGGTAGGCCAAGCATGCTAGCGCGACGCCAAAATCAAGTCAAACTAGGTTTTCTAAATCGATCGTTTTGAGGTCGTTTTTTCATAGAAAAAAATATCAGATCGATAAGTGCCGACTTATGATGCTTGAAAATTTACGTTTAAAGCTGTAGTCTCAATTTGGTCCATCTGGAAGCCGAATTATCGATTGCCTACCGACTCCCGGCAGCCCCAGCCGGGCTGAATACGGGGCCGCCGTTGCTGCTTGCCGCCTCCTCCGGCCGCCGTCCCATATCTGACCGGTGCCAGCAGCCGGCCCCGGGGGCTGACTTGGCAGTCGGCAGTCGTCAACAATGCAGCGTCCCGCCCCGACCGGCGCGGCGCGGGCGCAACAAAGCAGCCCGGCAGTCAGCGGCTGGTCGGGGTGAGAAGGGTGTGTGGTGTCGAGAGTTTGTGGCGCGACGTAGTAGATGTGGAGGTGAAGAAACAGTTTTCTTCGTGAAAGGAGGACAAGTCGAAAAACGTAAACGATCTGGAATTACGAGGTGCTCAGCCGCCAGGTAGCCGTAATGCCGTGCGTATGTAGTATGTAAATGCATTAGGATTCGGCAAGTGAATATCAACAAAAATTGAAATCTTATCAGTGTGATATCAGTAGCTACTGCAGTGCATATCAGTAGTAGATTTCTATGCCGATATTTTCTTTCGTAGACTCACGTTCCTTGGATTCTATCAATTACTCGCATTCCTACCCCTAGATGGCAGCAGCGTATTTGCCTGTGATGATGCTGTGCCGCACAGCTGCATGCAGCAGCTTATTATTCCTCCCGCTAGATGGCAGGAGCTATCTGCGCCTGAAGCTATACTGCGCCGCATGGCAGAATGGAGCTTCAAACGCTCCCGCTAGATGGCAGGAGTAGTCTACGCCTGAAGGATACTGCACCGCATGGCAAAATAGTTTCAAACTCTCTCGCTAGATGGCAGGAGCTATCTGCGCCTGAGGTAATACTGCGCCGCATTGCAGAAAAGGCTTCAAACTCTCCCGCTAGATGGCAGGAGCAGTCTACGCCTGAAGGTATACTGCGCCGCAAGGCAGAAAAAGCTTCAAACTCTCCCGCTAGATGGCAGGAGTAGTTTACGCCTGAAGGTATACTGCACCGCATGACTGAAAACTGATTCTGAACCGTTACGTGCGCTGTCAGCAGTATTAACGCGACACCGCATTGCGTGCGATACGTGTCTTGAAATACTGACGTGTTCCGACGCAACAATGCACCATAACGGTAACACGCATGGTGTCGCACTTAGACTCAGACACGACGCACGTAGCACAATGAATGATATTGTCCTTGCGCGTGACAATACAATGACACCAAACACTGTCTCAAGTGAAAACTATGAAAAATGGAGCAGCAGCCAGCAATGTAGGCTGTCATCGGTAATAGAATGTAGCTTTTCGACAGGCTGATATACTTTTCCCCGGCCAATGTACTGCAAGGGCACGCATTCCATGAGTGCACTTATTGCACTTTTAACAATAATCTGGAATGATTTCAGGTATTGAAACGTTGAGTTGAGCATTGTTGATAAGATTATCAGGAGTATGAAAAATAACCTCTTGCTCATATCTGAAGGAATTAAAAAATTAAAGACCAATATATATTCGGGCGTGGCCCTTCCTCAGTGGTACAGTGTTACAATGGAACAAGAGAGACGTATGTGACACACATGAGACTAAATACATTATTTTGAATAAAATCACTTACAGATATTTAGCATGCGCTTCCAAAATAGGTGTCGATCTAGATTTACTTGGCAGGAAAATGAATGGTTGCATGAATGCTGTATTAATTTATGTTTCATGCAATCATTCATTTTCCTGCCAAGTAAATCTAGATCGACACCTATTTTGGAAGCGCATGCTAAATATCTGTGAGTGATTTTATTCAAAATAATGTATTTAGTCTCATGTGTGTCACATACGTCTCTCTTGTTCCATTGTAACACTGTACCACTGAGGAAGGGCCACGCCCGAATATATATTGGTCTTTAATTTTTTAATTCCTTCAGATATGAGCAAGAGGTCATTTTTCATACTCCTGATAATAATCTGGAATGATCAATAAGGTAGGCTACATACCTGCACTGAGTTTTGTTCTTTTTTCAAAACGATACATGTGTATTAGATTTAGGTAGGCATCTTTGTCCGAAAGTTGCTGGCGCTTAAGTTGCTATTATTCCAAAGCTGGCCAATTGAGCTTGGTCCGTTTATTAACAAAGTTTGTAAACAAGCGTTCAACATGTTTCAAAAACAATGAACACGTCAAAATACTCAAAACTCAAATGCTCAAACATTCATTTCTAAGGGGTCGTATTTTCACGAACGCAAGCAAAGAAGCATCAAGCATGATGAACAATTAAGCCATTTGTTTATTTGCTTATTCTTTTACCGATCACCAACAGGCTTGCACCCAGCGACAGACAGAATACTTTGAATTGAAATTATTCCCTCGTGCTAAGTGGTGAACCGACCTGGGGCCGTATTCACGTCGATCATTTTCGTAAGAATTTTCTTAACCCTCGCACCGACGGGGGGGGGGCGGATATCCGCCCCCCCCCTGAGGTTTTTCGCGAAAAGCGGGAAAACCGCGGCGCGTAGCGCCGCGAAATTTGGTATGACTACAACCTCATCAATTTTACACATGGTGTGCAAGTTTGAACCTCCTACCTTTTAAGGTCAGGTCACCAGGTCACTTTGAATGACCCAACCTCAAGTCACTTTTTTGCAACTTTGTCACCGTGCCAGAGCTGCAGTAGATGTCGGAGGCCTTTGAAAGTCGCAGGATATTATTAGGTCATTAGTAGCTACAATTTGTATATCTCGGAATTTTGATATCGGTGACCTAAGGTCAGGTCAATTTCGCGACCTCCCCATTATAAGCCAATGGGGGAAAAATCAACTCCCTGTTTTTACCACTAAAACGGGTCGGAATGGCCCCATATACCATATGTGACTTCATATACGATCAACCTTCACTACCTTGAGGTCTGTTTTGCTGTTGGGCAGCTGTGAGGTCATGTGACGTCATCAAAGGTCACCAAAGGTTTTTGGCCAATAACTCCGTACAGGAACAAGATACAGACGCGTGGATGGTCTCATTGTGTTAAGCTCGTCAAGACGCATCGAATGATATACATGATGACCTCGAGGTCACGTGACCTGAGGTCAACCTTTGACCTTGACCTTTCGAGGTCAACATATATATCATTCGATGCGGATTGACGAGAGGATCACGACGATGCCCTTAGTTTGTTCCTATCTTGACTAATTCGAAAGTTATTCGAGAAAAACTCTCTCCATATCTAGCGCCGCCATTTTGACTTTTTCGACCCCTGTGACGTCATCTTTGACCTGACCTGAAAATGACCTTTGTAAAAATTGTAGATCTTGGCCGTGCGTATCCGATGCCGTTTACCGCTTGTCGCTATCTTGCTTCGTTCTCGAGATCTCAGGGGGGGGGGCGGTCATCCGCCCCCCCCGTCGGTGCGAAGTTGGCGCAGACCCCCGTCGGTGCGCGGGTTAAGTTTGACCTACTTCTTAAGTAAATTTTTTTATTCACGTGAAATCCGTCGATAAAAACTTAAGAACTGTCGACGTGAATACCAAATTATACTTACGAAAGAAAATTGACTTACGATGTCGACGTGAATACGGCCCCTGGTGTCACAATTCATCCGGCTGAAGCCCTTGCAGCTGCAGTGACTCATTCGTGTCTTCACGGAGCTGCTTTCATAGGCGTAGGAACCATGTACGAACAGGGGGCCGGGGCGCCCTGCCCTCCTCCCCGACTTTACAGCCATTTTTTAAAGTAAAATATTTATTTTTTGATTTAAATACAAAATTAATAGCAGGAAATGGTTCAGCTAGCCCGCGCCCTGATGGGGTCTGCCGAGCAACGCGGTCTGATAGGGGGGGGGGGGGCATTTTGGCCCCCCCCTAAGATCTCGAGAACCACGCAACGTAGCGACAAGCGGCAAACGGCGTTGGATAGCCCTATCAGGGAACTACCTTGTGACCCAATTTCATTGACCTCGGTCAAACCGATGACGTCACAGGTCAGGTCAAAGGTCGAATTTTTACCGTTTACAGGCATTTCAAGAAATGCGTTGTAAAATCGAGTAAAATGCATTTCATTGAATAGCATCGATGGGGAAATGTTCGTCAAACGCATATTTTGCTATTTGAGGTCAGTGATACCAGGTCAGGTCACAGAGGTCAGGTCACTGAGGGTCACAAATTAAAAATATCATGTGATGCATGTTTTATGGTCCATTTTATATGCCAAATGCGATTATGTGGGACAGGCAGCCCTTGGGGTCAGTTAAGATTATGTTTTGGTGAAGGTCAGGTCAAGGTCAGGTCAAGGTCAGGTCAAATAAGGTCAAATTTCAAAGTTGATATTTTTGCATAAAATGGGTATCGATTCGATGCAGCTTGTCACGGGGAGTTCAATGGTGGTCTCTGTTTTGCGCTAGGAGGTCTAGAATTGCTAGAAATTGAGTTCAAAAATTTGACGTCATCAATTTTTAACAGTTTTTTTCGCTATAACTTCGCCAAAAAAGGGGTATCGATCTAAAACGTGGTATGTATATCGAAGAGCGCAGGGACTATCACATATATTCCGTTTTTTTCGAAATTCGAAATTTTTCGATTTTTTGGGGTTTTTCTAAAAAATCTTTTTTTATTTTTGGGCCAAAATCCCAAAATTTCGAAAATCTGAGATAGAAGTTTTGTAGCGCCGTTTTTTTTCTACACAACCACATAAAGAACTTTAAAATTGCTTGGTACCTGTAGAATTGGTGAGCGTTTCAAGATGTCGTGTTTTTTGCTCATTTTTACTCGAACATGACCTCAGTTTGACCTCAATAACTCCTGACCCGAGGTGACCTGTGACTTGAAATTTTGTGTGAAGGTGTCAAATTGATGCCCAGTAAGGTATCCAAAATTTGGCGGCGCTGCGTGCCGCCGTTTTCTCGCTATATAAGAAAAACCACAGGGGGGCCAAAATGCCCCCCATCAGGGCGCGCGGGCTAGCTGAGATGAACACGAAACTGTAAAGAATTTCTTCATAGGGGTATTGGGGCTCCCACAAAGTGACATTGAAGTTTCGCTACCCCCCCCCCCCACACACACACACACTTTTCGTGACGTTCCTACGCCCATGGCTGCTTTGCACCAAAGCAATAGGTATGCATACCATTCGGCAGAGTGGTTTCAGCAACACTGGCGCCTGCACTAGTAGCCCATTGTGGGTAGTATCAGTAGTGGAATGTTGTTCTCCAGAGATATGGCGACCAACAGCAGCACGAGGCTGGCCACCGGCAGCTGGGGATACAGGCGCGCATATCTAAGCATTTATCCCGTGGTATGTACCAAAGAGTATTCGATTGAAACTTATGATAAAATATGGTGATGAAATTGACCAATAACATGGCAGTGAGATGTATTTTTACATACATAACAAAATGAGGCCGAAAATATAGAGCAAGCTTTCGTCTTACGACATCATCGGGTCGTAAGACGAAACGAGACAATCGCCCAAGCGGCTGCTGAGATATGAGCCTCTCAAAATCACGACTTTTGCAAAACAGCCTGAACACCCTTGACTTTTCACGTGGCACGTGCCACGACGGTCACTGAGATGTATCAAAAGTAGTCAATTACGGGGTAGAAGGGATGGGGCTACCCAGCAAAAAAGACTGCAGGCCAATCGGTCCAGCGGTCGCTGAGATATAAGCCTCTCAAAAGCGTTACAGGCCGGGCCGGGCCGCTCATACTGAGATTTTTCCGTTGTATTGAAAAGACTTCGATTCGCTCGCTGCGCTCGCTCGCTCGTAATAAATCCTTATAAGTCCGCCGCCGCCGCCGCCGCTGCCGTCGGGGTTACGCCCAAAAACGCTTATTGCGGCGCCGTCGATTGACGCAGGAGGGTGAAATTTTTACTACTCGTGGGCCACGTGATTCAACAGGTCATATTAAATTTTGGGCACGATGCGGCCGGGGGTGCGCCCGTGGCGCGTGCTCATGTGTACCATAGGGCTAGCATTATAATGGGCAAAAACAGGCTATTGCTTGGGAACGGTAAGGGTTACGGGGGTAGTAACTAGTAGCTGA
Organism: Amphibalanus amphitrite; assembly: GCF_019059575.1. Lineage (NCBI taxonomy): Eukaryota > Metazoa > Arthropoda > Thecostraca > Balanomorpha > Balanidae > Amphibalanus > Amphibalanus amphitrite. Next base: position 141,348 of record NW_024882739.1, on the reverse strand, counting down.
CTGGTGTAGTAGCTGGTGTAGTTGGCTGGTGTCATTACGGACAAATATGAGAAAGTATTATCAGGAATTCACAAAAATACGCATATTTAACTAACCGCTCGAAATTTACATGTTACTATCTATTAATGCTATACACAAACAAGAACAATTATTACACCATGATAAATGGAAATGTTCTGTCATACACAGGCATGATGAACCAAATGCAGCCACTCAATGCTGTTGAGCATATATTGACAAATAGGATGCATGGGGTTGAGCCACGAAAATCAGTCATGAATAAGAGATTGGGTAAACAATACACAGCTCGAGCGATAATATGTAGAAGGAAGGATTTGCGAAACAAATAATTCAGCGTTCATTCTCTTACTCCTCTCTCTCTCTCTCTCTCTCTCTCTCTCTCTCTCTCTCTCTCTCTCTCTCTCTCTCTCTCTCTCTCTCTCTGTCTTCACTTTCCGGTTCCTGCACCCCTTCCCAATCTTAAACTTACCATCAATAGCCAGGGATTCATCTTGAATGACTAGCACCGCCGAAACTTGTCCTTCCCACTTGAATATTTGGTATGCCTTCGTCGGTATACCTCTACAGACTGAGCTCAGAGTGAGCTGCGACTAAATATCACCACCGTGACCTACATGATGACACCCCCTACCACTCGTCACAACGTGAGTCACGAACAGACAGACAGAAGTTGACACGCCACTGGGTCGCAGTGCACCCTGAAGCCCCCCCCCCCCTCCAAAAAAAACATACACACACAAGCCACTACTTCAAGCTTCGACTTCGTTAGTATTGAAAAAAAAACAGATATCGTTTTTTGTTTTCATGATGCAATGATTCACTTATTAAACGTAGGTACTTACCTACTCTGGGCCTCTAAAAATTATCGTTTCATTTACTCGACTGTGTATTGACTACTCATTTTTATTTTTCGTTTCATGTTTTATAAGCAAACTACCTGAATAAGCAATGAACAATAGTAAAATATTCAGAATATGATGTAGAAGACATAAAATTGCGCTCCTCATCATTTCAAGAAGTATTGCAGAGCATCCATAATTTTATCTTTGAGTTCAACTTCTCCTCAGTATTGGTCGCATTGGTATATTTCGGTCTAACGATCACACCACCCATGCAACAGCTGAGTGGTGTGACCACTCAGCTGTTGGTCACACCAGCTGAGTGGTCGTGACCAACTCAGAGGTACATACCTACTGCTCCAGTACGAGCAGTAGGTACCTCAGCGGGTGGACCGTTTGAACAGCTGGGTGACCAATCCTAACGGGGCACACCCGTTTCAAAAACGGGACGAACCCAGCTACTGTGGCTCACCATTCGGTGATCGACTCAGCTGTGTAGAATTTGTCCCTTATTTGGTCATCTCACGGCCATGAAATTGGCTAAATGGGCTAGAAAACCTAAACATGCCGGCAATGGCGACAAAAACAAGAACAATAACAAATCGTTTATTAAGCGCAGTTAAAAAATGCCGAAAAATTCCCAAGCCACTGAAACCTACGGATGAAACACCCAATTACCAATACATTTCAGGGAATCAATAACACATTTCAAATGGTGCTCACGGATGATACGACGGAAAGTTCAGTCAAAAGGTAAAGAGAAGCCGTATCACATACCTATCTTCTAAACGTTTGCCGAAAAAAAAACTTGTTCAGGTACCGACACAGAGACTGAAGGCTGAAACACAGCTCTTACGTGTGCAAGTTGCATTATCAATTCACCCCTTAGAATACATGGCACACCTATTTTTCGCTCCAAATACGCAGTACTTGGAGCTGCGAGTTGGGAGCACAAAATATGTCATGCATTCTGATGGGAGAAGCGTGAAGCGATTTGCCCGCTTGAAAGCTGTGTTCCAGCCTTAAACCTTGTTCTCGCTGCGATAGCTTCAGCTGAAGTGTTGCATAGCCCCACTCTTTCACTCCTTTACACAGCAGCGAAGACACCGGAAAGCACAGCCCGAGCAGCATCGGTGACACTCGCACCGCAGCACTGGTGGCCAGCCAGGACCTGGTTGTGGATGGCTGGCAACCAGAGGAACTGCCACCGTCAAGAGCACGAGGCCGATCAGCAGCAGCTGTGGATAGAAAAAAAAAACGGGTCGGTCAATGGTTGCAACAAAATTGGCAAACTGATGAAAATGAAAGCGATTGGGAACATTTACTTACAAATGAAAAACAAAAATATGACGTTTATGAATGAAAGGAGAACGATTGATCGATTGGCAGACGGTATGCATCTATAAAGGCGCATATGAACTAAGCGCTAAAACTTACCATCAATGCAAAACGACTCATCTTGAACGCTAAGCACGAGCACCTCAAAACGCTTTCTGGTGTTTTTTCGACACCTTACCTCCGATCGAAAACGCCTACGGACTGAAATCTGGAGTCGGCTCCAACCGTTCACGACCAAACGCCTGCTTTACACGCCTACGTCCCGTCTCTAAAATGTCCCAGTTTGCGTCATAACTGTCACTCCAGTAGCTGACGGCAACTGTCACCAGCTCTGGGGTGGCGTTACGTAATATGTGACATTTTGTGTAACATTTGTAGAGCTGACGAAAAAGGGGGGTTTCTTACTTCCACGTAGGCAAATCGCTTTGTTAGTTAAAGGTCATGGTTGATGCTGATAGTCTTCGAAATATGAGCGCGTCGTTTTTTTTTGGCTTACTCAGAAATGTTAGGTTACTGCGACAGGGAAAAGAAATGCACACAATTACAATTCACAAATAAGTAGAAACCAGGATTGAGTGGTTCAAATAGACCTATGATTGTTCCAAACTGGCTTATAATGGCCGTTAGTAGTTCTAAACGATTTTAGATTGGCCATCGCCGGCTTAAATTCAGCAGCCGTGTTTCTTTGTCGACTCCACTTGGCACTTCGTGATAAACCCGTAGACTGGACACATCTAGGAATCATACCAAAATATGCAGCCCTAGAAACTGCTGACATTCACATGAAGTATCACAGTTTTACGAGTGTATTACATAACCAAAGACCCCGTTCTATCTATATGTGTGCTTCATGACACGAATATCAAATTTCTAGTACGTGAACAACTGCTTACTTCTCGGTACAACCGGTACAGCCCTAACCGGCACTATTTTGCTATGAAAATAATAACAATCAAGCAAAGCTTACTCCAGTAAACTCAAGTGACTCATTGAGTTACTTATACTAAAAATTGTAACTACTGACATGATATCATGCACTGGTGCACTTGTTTTAGTTCTGACCATTTTACATTGAATATTCTTGTTATAGTCTGGCAAACCTAAGAAAGAACGGAACTGAAGTTCCTGAATCATTTCGCAACGTGATTCGATCACTGGAGGTGTATGGTTCGAAGAAAATTCGTGCAAAAAGTCGTGAGAGGAATATTGTTCAATATGTTTTATTTAAAGGTAGTGTGCCAGCTTTCCTGGACCGTATGGAGTTAATGGCCCAGATAAGGAGAACCGGATTTTTAGAACTTATCCATACCTTCAAAACTCATGGAAACGTCTTAAATTCTTCAAATTTTGAGTACCCCAGTGCGAAATTCGCCCCGACGGGTTGTCGGTCGTACCCCAACCACATTTCACACCACTATGAACAATAAATGCACACACTGAAATCGCTATTACCGATATGCTCATCCAATCAAGTTTCGATAAACCCGTTCATCATCATCTCCTGCGGTTTCGAACACGCCTGTTAGGTGGTGCGGTAGACCGCGCCCAAAGCCAGGGCCCCGGTAACGTGAGGTAGCCGAGTCGGGGCAGCGTGCGCTGACCCAAGCCGGGGCCGCGCGTCCTCCCGGTGTCATGTGATAGCCCGGGGCTGCCCGCGGGGATGCGGTAGACCGCGCCCAAAGCTGCGGCCACGGCTTGGGTCAGCGCACGCTGCCCCGACTCGGCTACCTCACGTTACCGGGGCCCTGGCTTTGGGCGCGGCTTCTGCTCATACTTTGTGGTGCGGTGGTGGTGCGTCGGGCCGCGCGCTCTGACTTCGGCCAAGAAAATGCGTCAGCTGATCATTGTCATTTCTGCCACTTGCGTGTGGTGAAATGGGGTCATAACTTAAGAGACGGCTTTTTCATATCAATTATTTTACATAAAATCATATTTCAAACCATAAATAATGTTCGACAGCCAAATAAAAGAAACAATACCAATACAGGCTTACAGTTTAAGGCTCGACATTGTGTTGTCTACGATTAGACAGCTGATAACTCATTCCCGTACGTCGTAACTCTATAATGACCTTTGCTTATTGTCACATGTGCGCCGCATTCGCGATTGTTGCCGACGCCTGTTTACAGGTCAGCCCACTACAGTTGTTATACATATCGAAAAACCGATAAACTTTTAGGCGAAAAAGGCACAATTCCAGGCCCATTTTTGATTTTTTTGCGATATTAGGTAAACACAGAAGCTTCTTATCCTAGGAAAAATAAAATGGGAAATCTTTTAAAGGTGGCACACTACCTTTAACATAAAAACGTGCAACAGTGGTGGTTGGTTTGCGCTATAAATCCGTTCTTTATTAGGTTTGCCAGACTTCTTTATATGTATTTGAAACAAAGAATCTTGTGTATTTTATAGTTATTAATGCCAATAAAGGGATGAAACGTTGGGGGTCCAACATAAACATTGAGGGTGCATAATTTAACTTTGGGGGTGCAACTGCTCCCTTTGAAGTATACAAAGTTACGCCCCTGCATCACAGTTCACGACAGAGATACTGGTTACTGAGCGAGCGAAGCGAGCGGAGTCTTTCATTAAGGAGCGAGCGACGCGAGCGAAGTCCTTCGTAGATTTACGGAAATTTCTGAGTATGAGCGGCTGGCCGGCCGGCCGGCCGTGGTCACGTTTTTGCGAGGCTTACATCTCAGCAACAACTTTACCGATTTACATGGGGTAATTTTTGTAGAGTAGCTTCATTCCTTCTGCCAAGTACTGGACTATTCCCAATGCATGTGGGTGACCCCTTATGCACGTGCCTCGTGCAAAACGAAGAGAAGTCAGTTTTGTAACAATTGCAATATCTCGGTAACTACTGGAACGATTGCGCTGAAAGTTGGCATGTAGGTAGGCACTAATGATGTCAATTACAGAAAATCTGAATACCGATACCAAACCAAATCCCAGCATTACCCGTAAGGAAATACCGATACCGTCCCAACTTAATAACATGAGAAAGCTATACCGACTTTTACCAATTTCTCAGCCTCCTATATACATATTAGCGAGGGCTCATTACCAAAAAATACCAAGTACATTAGGATTGAAATACCAAATACAAAGTTGGTATCGGTTTGGAATCGGTATACCAAAAAGTCGGTATCCGATTGACATCTCTAGTAGGCAATGCATATCCATGTGCCACAGTTGGGGCGCTGCTGCACGTGCACACGTGCATGGGGTCGATTCCAGATCTCGAGAACGGCTGAACCGATTGCGCTGAAATTTGGGACATAGTTAGCGATCGGTTAGTAGGCTGCCGTGAACAAGTCAGTTGGGGCCTATTTTGCACGTGCGCACGTGCAAGGTGCCGCTTTCAGATCTCGAGAACGGCTAGGCCGATTGCGCTCAAATTTGGCACATCGCTAAGAACTGGTTAGTAGGATGCAGATTGCAGTGCACAAGTTAGTTGGAGGTACCCCCTCGCAATTTCGTTCGCACGTGCAAGACTCACCCTCTTGCTCGCTCCGTTGGTCGCCCCAAAAGGCCTTTTACTGGTTTAACCTTAACAATACCCTGCGCATTTCCTAGATACTTTCTAAGCATGCATAAAGGTACGATTAGGTAAAGTAAACACACTACGCAGTGAACAGTCCCAAAATAGATACTGCAGGACAGCACCCTCCATTTTTTGTCTTGTGCTGTTCACGATCAATAAGGGCCCCATAAAACTAGGATCATGTCATTAATCTCGTCATGTGCTTTATTGAATCAGTAAGAGGACGTACTATATTACAACAAACATGATTACAGCTAGCCTTTAGTCACTCCGGCATTGGTCAGGTTTAGACTAATCTGACTCCCATTCAGGCTCGGGGCAGGACTGTCGTCAACAGCCGACTTTGACTTCGACTCCGAGCCCCCGCGTGACAGCGTCCATTTCCCATCCAAACTTGCAGCAGAACTGTCGACTCCAGTCGCCGATGGCGTTGATTCCCACTCGACACCCCAAGTTGATCCCAGATTTTGGGTAGTCTGACTCCCTGTTGTATTCGGGGCAGTATTGTCAACTCTGGCCGCTTTTGAATTCGAATTCAACTCGGCAGCCGTATTTGACATATTTGATGTCGTCTCCAAAAGGCAGCAGTGCCGGCACGGTGCATCACAACGCATAGAAGGACAGCAGCGCGAGAGCAAGCACGGACACTCGGGTGATTTTTTGGGAGGATAGTTGGTCATCGCGTGTTGTGCATGGCTGACAACCAGAACCATCTCGACAGCCAGGAGAACAACGACTGTGGTAAAGACCATCTGGAAATGACAGACATGTTAGTTAGTCCGTGTCGTTACGGACAGATATGAGAAAAGAAATAGCACGCCTAGTTTGGCTACAATAAGCACACATTTTCAACTGACTGTGCAAGCGTAACTATTTATGCATGCTTTTCACTGAAAAGAGATAATTGCAACATAGTCGTCACTCGAAGTTGTTGAGCATTTATTGACAGGAAATAGATGCATGACGTTTAGACACGAACATTTTATGGAGAAGGGATTGATGGGATACAAGTTAATGGATACGAGCAATAATAAAAAGGAGCATTTGTGAAACATAAATTTAAAATATCAATCTCTCCTTCTCTCCGGCTCTAGCAGATCTTTCGACACAGCACTAAAACTTACCATCGGAGCAAAGCGATTCATGCTTCAAACAGCTGTGTCCTCTTGTCTTTTTCGGTGTGCCTCGGCTCACAAATGTCTATGGACTGAATTCTGAGGTACGCTTTAGCTAAATGTCACCGACACGACTCAAAAATGACATATAGGCCTGTCATTTTGTGAGTCGCTAGAGACTGGACCCTGGTGAATCACCAACGGTCAGTTTGAAAGATACTGTTCTATGACAAACATGAGTTAAATTCTACGCTGCTGCTGTACTCGTATTCTGCTATAAAAGTTGGCATTTTCATATCTTTGTTTGTTTGTTGACTCTGTGATGCTGAATTATTATTATGCTACGGCTTGGTAGATTTTTTTTTTGCTATGGTGCGTTTTGCGGTGTTTGCGTTTGGCGGCGGGCGGGCGTTTTTTCACAATTCGAAGTCTCAAATAACAAAATTCACAAGACACCATATTCCATAGCAGGACTGTGAAGTTGACCGCTAATGACTTCGGTTCTTGCCCTTGTTTCGGCTCCAACTTGAGCATCGGTTAAATGCTGATCAAAATTGGCACCAAACTAACATCGTTCAATTTGTACATCAGCGGTATTCTGTTGTTTTGCCTCAAATATACTAGGGCTCATTTCCAGATATTTCTTGGCATGATATGCTGAAACATTTAGAAAATGTTTGACCAGTGCATGTGCGCCATGCACACCAAAATAGCTTCGGCAATAAATAGCTTCGGCATTAAATAACTAACTTCGCGCCATAATAAATGGCGCACAAATTATTGGCGCTAACGCAGTCGTTTATCAAGCCTTTTTTGCTTTTCACGCCAAAACGTATGTGAGCCAAAAATGAGAGAATGAGAAAATGAGAAAAATGAGAAAAAGGAGAAAATGAGAGAATTCCGCAAGGTATGAATTTCTTTATATGTTTCGGGGTTGGCGCAGATCGCGCCGACTAGAGTTTGAGCTCCAAGTTATTGCGCTGTATGTTGCACATTGTGCGTAATCGTATTGTAGAATAGCAGTGATCATTAGGCCCTGTCTGTAGTGTTGCCATGTGCTTTTTTAGGGCTCATGTTGCGCGGAACCATGAAGACCACGTGATCGAAATCAGGCCGACCTTAGTTAGCCTCGGGTCAAATGATCAGGACATTTCCGCCTCGAACAAAGTGCGCTACATTTTCTTCCACTCATCCTCTCATCTCATTGCTAGAAGATGACCTGAATGTACCAGAATGGCCCAACCGAACACGGCAACAAATACATTTCGTTTATTGAAGCAAGGAAAAAGCCAGGGGAAATTCCCCAAACCTCCCAAATATTTGCATTTATCACTAAACACAGATAACTTTCAGCGAATCAATTTTATATTGGTATCCAGTCTGTAAGGATAGTTTCACAAACGATATTCACTGTTCCTTCCAGCGATCCTGTGAAGTGCTGAGCGGAGCCTGATGAGACATCCCCTTGAACTGAGAAGAGCGAGGCCATTCTGTTGACTGATCTTTACGAGCCATTACTATGCATAGCAGCAATACCGACACCAGTCACAATTGGGACAGCAATGGTGACACCTGCACCAGGGTGTTGGCGAAGGGACCACTTGTGGGTGCCCGACAGCCACAGGCACTGCCACCGTCAACAAGAGAAGACCGGCCAGCAGCAGCTAGAAATGAAAAACGGGAGCGTCAGAGAACGTGTCGGATGATGAGCTCAACAGCCTGAAGTTGATTGAGAGCTTTCACTAACCAATGGAAAAAAGTAGCGATTCTCTATGACAATCGACAGCTGGTAACACAAGCGGGTTATATGTATAAGAAGTCCTTATTAGAGGTGGCAAAAGATAAAAATTTTGGGAACCAGACTCGAACCAGACCCGGCTGGACATTTCTGGAACCAGTCGGACCCGGTCTTAGTTGGAATCGGAACCAGTTGGACCCGGTCCCCAAAAGTCAACTAATACAAACTACTTGTAGACATCATTAGTTGCTTCATGTATAACAGCCTATTTCCCACTGGGAATACTCATGAGCTACTGTGTGCAAAGAAACATTCACTTCATTCACTTCATATTTTGCAATAATGTGTAGTGTGCAATATGTATAGTTTATGGTAGGACCCGGTTGGACCCGTCAGAAAATTTCAAGGAACCGGTCTGGACCCATATGGGTCTAGACTGGTTCTTTGGACCGGGTCCTCGGGTCCACATTTTGCCACCTCTAGTCCTTATGCTTAAAAATATATGTACAAAGGCTTATACTGTAATATGTGTATGAGCCTATGGCTTATATTATGCATACAGCATAGTTATGTAGTCACTATGGAACATGCATGCAAACATAAATGCATGGCGTACATGTGACTGAACCAGTAAATAAAAAGCCTTGGCAAAACACGATTCTCTCTCTTCTCTCTCTCTCTCTCTCTCTCTCTCTCTCTCTCTCTCTCTCTCTCTCTCTCTCTCTCTCTCTCTCTCTTCTCACCATGCCCTCTTTTTATCACGCACCTCTTTCCAAACGACAATTAAGGTGTTAACCTTACCATCAATAGCGATAACTTCATCTTCAATGTCCCCCAAAGCGTGTTTTGCCCACTTGAATAGATTTGCCGCACTCGGTTGGCAGACGCTTCAGCTTGCAAACTGAGCTTCAAAGTGATGTTCCGCTAAATATCACCACCGCATGACATGACATGACATCAACGCTGCACCGAAACCAGACAGCTCGTGACACCTGCCTAGGGTCCTGTTTCACCGTCCCAACGCTGTGCGCGCTTCAGCGCTGCGCCAGGCGTTTGATATCCGGCCCGCGCGGCGCCGGGGTCTCCAGCCGAACGCGCGGCGCTGGGGGGGGGGGGAGGTAAATATCATCCCTCTGCTTACTCGAAACCAAGGACCGTAGAAATAAGCGGAAGGCGGCAATCGAAAGCTCGTAGCGAGAAGGTTCAGGTGAGTGCTTAAAATGTGCTTAAAAAGGTCAAATATGAGGTCAGGGCCAGCTAAATGTCAAGACATAATTGTTTGCTCGGTCAACATAAATGAAAGTTTCAAAATTATTATTTTTGCCATAGGAAGGTTTGCTTCGATGCAAAATTTAACGGGAAGGGAGTTCAATGGTGTTATTTTCATCTTTCTACGTTGCATACTTTGGTCAAAACAAGGAATTTGAAAATTTTACCTGTGGACATTTTCGAAGCCTTTGGACGATATCAAGGCCGATTGACATTTTTGAACCGATTGACTTGAAATTTTGTATGCGTATAGTCCATTCATGCATTACACACATATGTTCCGTTTTCTTTGAAAATTTAATTTTGTAGAATTTATAGAGTTGATGTCTATATTTTTTTTTAATTTTAAGGCCAAAATTTCAAATCTATGGAAATTTGAGATAGCTATTTTGTAAAACTTAACATTCTGTTTAGGACGAATATTCGAAACACCGGGTACTTTTTATTTATGGTAGCTTTCGAAAGCGCTGCGGCTTTCTTCCTCAGCCTAGACACACATAGAATCAAATTAAAATTAGCATTTCATCCTAGTCGCTCGTTTCGTGAGAGTAAACATTCACGAAAATAGTCGTTCACGAAACATAGTCGTTCATAGTCTCTAAAATATCACAGTTTGCGTCTTGCGACGAAACTGTCACTCCGGTAGCTGCTGTATGACGGCAGCTGCCGTCAGCTTCGGGGTGGCGTTACGTAAAATGTGACATTTTATGTGACATTTCTAGTACTGAAGAAAGGGAGGGGGGGGGGGTTCTTATTTTCACGTATTTCTTTCAACCACTGAAAGGTCGTGACAGGTTGTTTCTGGTATACTCGTTATATAAGCAGTAAGCACATCGTTTTTAGCGCACTCTGATATGTTAGTGTCCGGGATGAGAAGGCCACGTTGGGAGAATTATTGGCACAAGCCAAAGCATAAGGGGCTCAAATTGATCTAATAATGCTTCAACTTGTCTAGAAATACCCCCTAATATAGATTGAATGACCTCATATTGTTCAAAGGCGGTGTTAGTTTAGCAGCCACGGTTCTTTGTAGGTTTGAGTTAGTGATAAGCCGGTAGACTATCCATATACAAAGAAGCAAGGAATCGTCCAAAGTATGCAACTAGCCCAATAAACTGCTAACATCCACATGAAACATCACAGCTTTACGAGGGAGTTACATAAGCAAAGGCCCCGTTCTATCTACCGCTTCATGGCACGAATATCAAATTTCCAGTCCGTAAACAACAGTCGCCTCTCGGTACAACCCTAACCAGTAAACACCAGCCGTATCCGCATACTGACACCGGTCACAAACAGCCTCACTCGCGCTGAGTGCTGTAAACTGGCCTAGTAACGGTGTCAGAGCGGTGACACCGCATACCACCCCGGTGTCGTCTGTTTATTCCACAGAGCATCCAACACAGGCGCGCGCCGTGACTAGAAATGTATCGTCACATCCCGGGACAGTATATAGTCGGGTTGGAGAGCGGCGGGTGCGGCTGGAATGGCTGCCACACGAGGGAACCGGGAACAGGGCCAGAGGCACAGCGCCAAGGCGTTTCCGTATAGGTGACGGCACGCCCTTCAAAACACAGGTGAGATCTGTGTAGAGGGAAAGGGTGGGAGTAGGGACTGGTTTTGTTTGTGTGTGAATGTCGACACAATCTCTATATGATTTTTTTTTCTATCGTTTTGATTGAGTGCTTTCAACTCAATGATACTGAAAGAGATTTCGCGTCGTCAAGAGCTCTAAAGTCAGTTTTCATATTTACGCTTTTTATGGGCGCCATATAGCCTCGTTGTTGGTGCGCCCTAAACACCAAATCATCATCACAACGCAACTTAGAGTGACGGAAAGCTTATAGAAGCTTGCCCAAGTGCGGACGCAGCCTACTGGCTACTTTATACCCAGTACCGCATTTTTTACGATTATAGCGGCAACTTTAGGAGCTAAAGCACGTCAAGTAAATGATACGCTTTTGATATTGACTTATGAATCGCGAAATTACCTGCTATGACAGGGCAGTTATCATGCCACCTCTAGAAGATTCCTGGACATTTTACGCGCACAATGGGACGTAGATTGTGAACAGGTTTGTTGCGAGTGGGCTCGGGCTAAATCATTTCAGAAGTACTTACCTAGCTGGCATTCACTAACATCTGCTTAATGTTTCCTCCGCTGTCAAACACGTGACATTTGACTGCGTCTCGATTTAACTGCAGTCTTTTCAAAGCACATATTTTGAAATCAACTCAATCATCATAGCAAACAAGACGTTAACATCATATGAATAGCTTTGTTTGTCCACAATGAATTGACGGCTCGTCTTCGTTTCAGGAAAAAAAAACAGAACGTCATTGCTTCCTGCTGGTCAGGAGAGTAACATCTTCCAACTGAAGACATTCAAACGGCAGCCATGAACACAGAAGCAGAGACTAAGGCCCAGGAGGCAGGGGAACTCAAATGTAAGTCGTTAAAAATTCATCCAAATATATTTATGTTTTATTATGATGTTCTTTGATATGTAGATAAACATTTAAAACATCAGATCATGATCATTGCTAACTTGCGTGAAACGTGAAACGCAAACCAACAGAACGAGCATGTCTTTTCCTCAGACCGCCTCTTTCCGTCCGTTCGGATGATTTTCGTCATGCTCGTTGGTATCGGCGTGGGGACCATGATGATCACTCGGTTCAACGTCAGCATTGCCGTCGTCTGCATGGTCGACGATGACGTCACAGAGGGTGTGATGACTTCAGCGGGGGACGGCATGGGAAACGCAACCCGAGACATTGCCATAACGAATGGTGGTGACTTAGAGGTTTCTACAGCGGGAAAAGGACGGGTAAGTATTATTTACCTTTTCTATTTCAAATCAGTTTATTTCAAATTCCATTAGGACGATATATTCCTATTTCAGAATCAGCGTTTACAGTTATACCTAGGTTTTATAGATTCATGCACATCGCAAGTATGGATATGAAGGACGAATGCAATATGTATGTTGATACCAGACTGTCCACTGGACAAACCCCGAGACAAACACCATGTCTTTAGCGTTCATTTGCCTTACAAACGGTGTAACGGCTTTATAATACATATCGGCCATCAGAAATGCCCATCTGCTTTCCAGGGTGAGTTCCAGTGGGACAAGACGTTCCAGGGCCTGCTGCTGTCCAGCTATTTCTACGGCTACACAGCGGGTCTGGTACCGGGCGGGTGGATCGCTGACAAGTGAGTTTTGAGGAGATCATGAAGTACAGAGACTTCGATTTGTTTGATAACCGCTGTTTATACACGGATGTCACTCGATCGGCAACCCGAATTTGGTCATGATTTTCAGTTATCATCCAGAATAAACTCTGTCGGTTGAACTAAAGACATTGCAGTGGGCGCTGCAATGTGTGTCCCTAACTTTAACAAGCCCCCTACTTTTGCGTTTTGGGGTTGAAAATACATCACTTTCTGGCATCGTTCATCATGATTAAGCGTATTCTATTTTCGGCTGACGCCACGTCTGCGCTCCCAGGCTGCCGGTGGTGCTGGTCCTTTTGGTCAGTATCGGTCTGCAGGGCCTGTGGACTCTGGTGTTACCGGTGGTAGCACGAACAGACCCGTACCTTCTGCTGGCTCTGCGCGCACTGCATGGACTCTGCTCGGTTAGTGGAAAAAAACTTCGTAACCTTTCAACAAGACATGATTGAAAAAACGTTTCCTCTTGATAGTATGAGATAAAAGAAAGAACCATAAAAATGTGTTGCTGAAAATGTACGAGTACATCTACGATAAAAAATTGCTCTAGCCAAGCTAACTTTGAGCTAACTGATAAACTCTGGTCACGTTCTATGAGATTCCAACTTCGCCAACGCTTAACCTACGTGATAAGCATTACGTGACCTCTCGGTATGCTCACACAAACTATACCTTTGCTACTGCGCTGTGGACTATGATCCCAACCCTGGCCAGCGCGCGACCTCTACCTCTCTACCTTCTGACCTCTACCCTCGCCGACTTGTGACCTTTCCGCGCAGTCGGCGGCGCTCCCTGCCGCACAGGTGTTCGCCCGAAACTGGAGCGTGCCTGTCGAGTACACCACCGTGTTCTCGCTGTGCTGGGCCTTCCAGTACCTGCTCGGAGGTTCGGCGTACCCCATCTCCAGCTCCATCTGCCAGGCCTGGGGCTGGCCGGCGGTGTTCTACATTACAGGTGAGGCCGCGCCCCTCACATCGATGGTGTGTGGGCACTGAATGGCGTTTCAGTGTAAAACTGTGCCAACTTTTCGTTAAAATTCTCAAAACCATTAGAAAGCTTGAGTATAAAGATTGTCCTGTCCGTATTTTATGGAATCCAGTGTTGAATGCAGTGTCGTATGAATTGTAACTTGTTTCATTGTTGAAGAGAATTCTGTTATTATTTGACCGTTTCCGGGTGTTCCTTTTTTTCAGGGGCGTTTCCGATACTGTGGATGGTCGTAGGCTGGTTCCTTCTGACCAGTTCCCCTGACGAGAGCTCCATCTGCTCGGAGGACGAGAAACGATACCTGGCCTCCAAGAGGCTCTTCAGAGTGGCCACTACGAAATCACTCTCTGATAAAAGTGTAAGTAGGATAAAAAGATACTTTTGTAGTCCACGGTACATGAAGCTGCAGCAATAAATCAAAATTTCCACAACGTAAATAAATTCATTAGGTAATTCAGTAAATAAACTATATAAGTAATAAACTGTAGATTAAAACTTCATAGAACATGTTTCATGCACCGGAAAATTGACAAAAAGTTGAACAGCGGAAATGTTTATAGGACGGGATCATGAAAAATTGATCATGAACCATTGAAATAACTATCCTTTTCTTCTAAAACCAAAAAACTTTTTTGTCTAAAAAAAGACTTCTAGCTGCAGCATGGGTCAAAACTAAAAAAGAAAATGCGTAACGATAACCCGCGCACCGACGGGGGGGGCGGATATCCGCCCCCCCCCCCTGAGGTTTTTCGCGAATAGCGGGAAAACCGCGGCGCGTAGCGCCGCGAAATTTGGTATGACTATTCTCTCATCAATTTTACACATGGTGTGCAAGTTTGAACCTCCTAACTTTTAAGGTCAGGTCACCAGGTCACTTTGAATGACCCAGCCTCGAGTCACTTTTTTGCAACTTTGTCACCGTGCCATGGCTACAGCAGATGTCGGAGGCCTTTGAAAGTCGCAGGATGTTATTAGGTCATTAGTAGCTACAATTTGTATATCTCGGAATTTTGATGTCGGTGACCTAAGGTCAGGTCAATTTCGCGACCTCCCCATTATAAGTCAATGGGGGGGGGGGGGAAATCAACTCCCTGTTTTTACCACTAAAACGGGTCGGAATGGCCCCATATACCATACATGACTTCATATACTATCAACCTTCACTACCTTGAGGTCTGTTTTGCTGTTGGGCAGCTGTAAGGTCATGTGACGTCATCAAAGGTCACCAAAAGTTTTTTTGCCAATAACTCCGTACAGGAACAAGATACAGCCGCGCGGATGGTCTCATTGTGTTCAGCTCGTCAAGACGCATCGAATGATATACATGATGACCTCGAGGTCACGTGACCTGAGGTCAACCTTTGACCTTGACCTTTCGAGGTCAACATATATATCATTCGATGCGGATTGACGAGAGGATCACGATGATGCCCTTAGTTTGTTCCTATCTTGACTAATTCGAAAGTTATTCGAGAAAAATTCTCCATATCTAGCGCCGCCATTTTGACTTTTTCGACCCCTGTGACGTCATCTTTGACCTGACCTGAAAATGACCTGTGTAAAAATTGTAGACCTTGTCCGTGCGTATCCGATGCCGTTTACCGCTTGTCGCTATCTTGCTTCGTTCTCGAGATCTCAGGGGGGGCGGTCATCCGCCCCCCCCCCGTCGCGTCGGTGCGAAGTTGGCGCAGACCCCCGTCGGTGCGCGGGATAACTCAACATTTCAAAGAATCGAGCCGGTGACCCTCTGATGACTGTCCCCTCAGGTGACCCAGGAATCAACACCAATCCTGGCCATCATCACCAACCGTCAGGTGCTGATAGTGATCGGCACCTTCTTCACCAACAGCTGGTTCTACTACGCCCTTAACATCACTCTGCCCACCTTCCTGAAGGAGACCATGGGCGTCAACCTCACTGAGGTGGGTCGTAAGAGATGCCGTGCCTGTACAGTGTACAGATGCCTTAAAATCTTATAAATTAAACGAAGATGTGGCATGACTCTATTGTTGCTTATTATGCTGGTTGGTCGTTATAATTTTACCAACAAATTTGCCGACAAAAATCAAACGTGAAATGAAATATGGTAACAGGTTAGGTATACCCTATTCCATTCTAGCTAAGTCATTTCTGAATAACGCATGTCTTTATCATCACCGCCCATTTTTTTCGCAGAACGGATTTCTCTCCGGTCTTCCGACCATGTCGATGACCGTCGGCTGCGTTGCAGGGGGAAAGGTGTTTCAATACCTGCTCACCAGGTGGCAGTGCAGTCGAACCAATGCTCGTAAAATTATTGCGACTGTCGGTGAGTTCGAAAAAAGTTATTTATTAAATTTATACGTCTAATTTTTGTAGCGTTGTACCTACCTTTTTTGTACCAATGATAATGCCGTAAGTGTCGTTGATTTATAACAATCATGTGTGATAATAAAATAGGTACCTAAATCATATTTTTTTTCAGCGTTCCTGATCCCGGCCGTTCTGCTGGGGGCCATCTTGCTGCTTCCTCCGGGAATGACGTATCTCACGATGAGCCTTCTCGTCTTATGTAACGTTACCTCCGTACTGGGAGTTGCCGGAGGTAAGTGGCATCTCTTTGCATTACCTCAGTAGGTACTAAGGAGAATGCTGATTTTCACGAAGGTATTGCTTGTTGTCTTTACAGAATAAAGTCAATAAGTTATTTCACACAAATGAACAGCAGTCGGGGATTGCCAACAACAGACTTAAAAAACTTTAAAGCGTCATTGAAATTCGCTCTGGCGTCCGTTATAGTTCCTTCTAAAAACCAATTGACATTTACAGCAGGAGAGCATTTAACTTCATTGATTCTCCACACAGCCTCCGTTATCATCACAGCCTCCATTGTCATCATCGTTCTAATGTAACAAACATCAGCACACCGCTGTGACCTCGACACCCGTTTCAGGCCCATTGTCTGCGGGCCCAGACATCGCCCCTCAGTTTGCTGGAGTGATCTGGGGCCTGTCGGGGTCCATCGGAAATCTGACCGGGGTCCTGGCACCCACCATAGCCGCTGCAATGACACCAAACGTGAGTTGCGACTTACTCGTACATGACTTCTTGTAATCTGTTTTATGTATAGGTCATTATTATTCCATTCATGTTGTTTAAAATACGCAAACTACAAATAATTATGTGCATGGATGTGGATATGAGAGCTGTAAAAAGACAGCAAAATAGTCCTTTGCACAAGAATAAAAAACAAACTTAATCATGATCAGATTAGTTAAACTCGAATAGTAAAATCAAGGAGCCGAAAACATTGATAGTGATATGTAGCAACAAGACAAATGAAGTCTATAGCCAATCAGTACCCGCTCAAGAACTGCATCGTATCTCAGGTACTGCATTGATCAGGTATTGTGCTTCTCAAATTGTGATTTGTTAAGAAGACCTCAGAGTGACCATGCCTTTACATTTCTTCAGAAAACTCTACTGGAGTGGCGGTACTTCTTCTTGATCGCACTGGTCATGAACGTCGTAATGGATCTCGCCGTCATTCTGTTCTGGAAGTCAGAGGTGCAAACATTCGCCAAGACGGAAGACATCAGGACAGAAACTCAAAACGGAGACACGTGCAAAGCGTAGAAATGGTCCTTTTGGAGACCATAGACTACCGTAGCAAAATAAGTGCCAAAAAGTATCTGTCCGAAACGTTTGTCAAACGATTCGGCGCCGAATTTCACGAGTGGCTCCAATATGTGGGGTGCATCGGCTCCAGGGTTTTTGAATGTATCGACTGCGCGTGCTTGTACGATGATAGCCTGTAAAACATTGTTGTTCTGTGAAATACTTAAACGCTTGCTTTGACTTACTTAAAGCATGTCACTCAACAAATGTCTTAAAAGTCGTAAATGTGAAATGAAACATGTATTACAAATAAAGGTACGCGTGTCGATTTATTCTCTTTTTGCTTTGTAGTGAATTATGTTACTTACCTAATGATTTTGGTTGAAATGTGGTTCGCCGCGGCACGTGAATAAAATAAGTCAGAGCAGGAGCGTAAATGCAGTTCACAAGCATGGTTGAAAATATGTGATAAGAACTTTCATCTGTATGTAGAATTATGCCAGAAAACGCATGGCAGGCATTACATATGACTACGGTCGGCGTTCGACATCTAAGTGCGAAACAGATGGGAAAATCGCTAGAAATTCCATGCACCACTGGGACATCGAAAGCAATTCCTTGGCCAAATTGCTTTTGTCGCTGAGGCGTCCTAACCACATACCATCATCAACCAATTCCTTACGCAACCAATCATCCGCAGGGCGAGTAAAGTGATCAGCCACGTCGCTCACAATCCATGACAACGAACAACTCGTCCCACAACAGGGCAGGACTGTTTCATAAATAATGCAGCAACCCAGCACAAGCATATGTAGAAAAGCGAGCAGTGCCATTACGACGGACGTCAGACTTCAAGTCTATCAGATGTCCATAATGGGTTGCATGAAGGACAGCATATCTTCTTTGCTGATCTAAGATGGTCTTCTTGCGATCTCTCCGAGACAAAACAGTTTATTTTACGAGCGAGCGAGCGCCGCGAGCGAAGCGAAGTCTTCAATATAACGGAAAAAATATCAGTACCAGTAAAACGAGTAGTAAAGTAATCTTGAGTAAAACGCCTTTTGGGCGAAGAACGAGCGAGCGAGATAGCAAGCCCTGCAGTGCGCAAGGGCAAGAGGGTACTTCCAACGGGCTTGTGCAAAGCACCCTTCTAACCGGTCGCTAGCGATGTGCCAAATTTGAACGCAATCGGCCCAGCCGTTCCTGAGATCTGGAAGCGGCATTCTGCACGTGCGCACGTGCAAAAGGGGTCCAAACTGACTTTTGCACGGCACCCTTCTAACTGCTCCCCAACCGTGTACCAAATTTGAGCGCAATCGGCCCAGCCGTTCTTGAGATCTGGGAGCGCCCCCTGCACGTGCGCACGTGCAGTAGGTAGCACCCTAACCGCAACACATGGGAATGCATTGCCTGGTGGGTGCCTACCTGTATGCCAAGTTTCAGCGAAATCGCCCCAGTAATTACCGAGTTATTGAAATGGGAGCAAATTTGGCACCTCTTCTTTTTACATTTTGCACGTGCAGTGGGGGTCACTCACATAGATCAAGAATGTCCGACCTTTGGTAGAAGGGATGCAGCTACCCTACAAAAATTACCGCAAGACAATCGCCCAAGCAGCTGCTGAGATATGGGCCTCTCAAAATCACTACTTTTGCAAAACAGCTTGAACACCCTTGACTTTTCACGTGGCACGTGCCACGACGATCACCGAGATGTATCGGAAGTACATAGTCAATTACGGGGTAGAAGGAATGGGACTACCCAGCAAAAAGACCGCAGGCCAATCGGTCCAGCGGTTGCTGAGATATAAGCCTCTCAAAAGCGTTACAGGCCGGGCCGGGCCGCTCATACTGAGATTTTTCCGTTATTACGAGCGAGCGAGCGCAGCGAGCGAAGCGAAGTCTTTTCAATATAAGGGAAAAATCTCAGTATGAGCGGCCCGGCCCGGCCCGGCCCGGCCTGTAACGCTTTTGAGAGGCTTATATCTCAGCAACCGCTGGACCGATTGGTCTGCGGTCTTTTTT
Organism: Amphibalanus amphitrite; assembly: GCF_019059575.1. Taxonomy (NCBI): domain Eukaryota; kingdom Metazoa; phylum Arthropoda; class Thecostraca; order Balanomorpha; family Balanidae; genus Amphibalanus; species Amphibalanus amphitrite. The sequence goes on along the minus strand of NW_024882739.1, from coordinate 121,632 downwards.
GCTGGGTAGCCCCATCCCTTCTACCCCGTAATTGACTACTTTTGATACATCTCAGTGACCGTCGTGGCACGTGCCACGTGAAAAGTCAAGGGTGTTCAAGCAGTTTTGCAAAAGTAATGATTTTGAGAGGCCCATATCTCAGCAGCGGCTTGAGCGATTGTCTTGCGGTAATTTTTATTACGAGCGAGCGAGCGCAGCGAGCGAAGCGAAGTCTTTTCAATATAAAGGAAAAATCTCAGTATGAGCGGCCCGGCCCGGCCCGGCCCGGCCTGTAACGCTTTTGAGAGGCTTATATCTCAGCAACCGCTGGACCGATTGGTCTGCGGTCTTTTTTGCTGGGTAGCCCCATCCCTTCTACCCCGTAATTGACTACTTTTGATACATCTCAGTGACCGTCGTGGCACGTGCCACGTGAAAAGTCAAGGGTGTTCAAGCAGTTTTGCAAAAGTAATGATTTTGAGAGGCCCATATCTCAGCAGCGGCTTGAGCGATTGTCTTGCGGTAATTTTTATTACGAGCGAGCGAGCGCAGCGAGCGAAGCGAAGTCTTTTCAATATAAGGGAAAAATCTCAGTATGAGCGGCCCGGCCCGGCCCGGCCCGGCCTGTAACGCTTTTGAGAGGCTTATATCTCAGCAACCGCTGGACCGATTGGTCTGCGGTCTTTTTTGCTGGGTAGCCCCATCCCTTCTACCCCGTAATTGACTACTTTTGATACATCTCAGTGACCGTCGTGGCACGTGCCACGTGAAAAGTCAAGGGTGTTCAAGCAGTTTTGCAAAAGTAATGATTTTGAGAGGCCCATATCTCAGCAGCGGCTTGAGCGATTGTCTTGCGGTAATTTTTATTACGAGCGAGCGAGCGCAGCGAGCGAAGCGAAGTCTTTTCAATATAACGGAAAAATCTCAGTATCAGCGGCCCGGCCCGGCCCGGCCCGGCTTGTAACGCTTTTGAGAGGCTTATATCTCAGCAACCGCTGGACCGATTGGCCTGCTGTCTTTTTTTTGCTGGGTAGTCCCATTCCTTCTACCCCGTAATTGACTATGTACTTCCGATACATCTCGGTGATCGTCGTGGCACGTGCCACGTGAAAAGTCAAGGGTGTTCAAGCTGTTTTGCAAAAGTAGTGATTTTGAGAGGCCCATATCTCAGCAGCTGCTTGGGCGATTGTCTTGCGGTAATTTTTGTAGGGTAGCTGCATCCCTTCTACCAAAGGTCGGACATTCTTGATCTATGTGAGTGACCCCCACTGCACGTGCAAAATGTAAAAAGAAGAGGTGACAAATTTGCTCCCATTTCAATAACTCGGTAATTACTGGGGCGATTTCGCTGAAACTTGGCATACAGGTAGGCACCCACCAGGCAATGCATTCCCATGTGTTGCGGTTAGGGTGCTACCTACTGCACGTGCGCACGTGCAGGGGGCGCTCCCAGATCTCAAGAACGGCTGGGCCGATTGCGCTCAAATTTGGTACACGGTTGGGGACCAGTTAGTAGGGTGCCGTGCAAAAGTCAGTTTGGACCCCATTTGCACGTGCGCACGTGCAGAATGCTGCTTCCAGATCTCAGGAACGGCTGGGCCGATTGCGTTCAAATTTGGCACACGGCTATCGACCGGTTAGAAGGGTGCTTTGCGCAAGCCCGTTGGAAGTACCCTCTCGCCCTTCCGCACGTGCAGGGCTCACTATCTCGCTCGCTCGTTCTTCGCCCAAAAGGCGTTTTACTGGTATTGAAAAGACTCACTTCGCTCGCTGCGCTCGCTCGCTCGTAATGAGCAGCCCGTCCCGGCCCGGCCCGGCCCGGCCCGGCCTGTAACGCTTTTGAGATGCTTATATCTCAGCAACCGCTGGACCGATTGGCCTGCAGTCTTTTTTGCTGGGTAGCCCCACCCCTTCTACCCCGTAATTGACTACTTTTGATACATCTCAGTGACCGTCCTGGCACGTGCCACGTGAAAAGTCAAGGGTGTTCAAGCTGTTTTCCAAAAGAAGTGATTTTGAGAGGCTCATATCTCAGCAGCCGCTTGGGCGATTGTCTTGCGGTAATTTTTGTAGGGTAGCTGCACCCCTTCTACCAAAGGTCGGATACTCTTGAGCTATGTGAGTGCCCCCCACTGTACGTGCAAAATACAAAAAGAAGAGGTGCCAAATTTGTTCCCATTTCAGTAACTCAGTAATTACTGGGGCGATTTCGCTGAAACTTGGCATACAGGTAGGCACCCACCAGGCAATGCATTCCCATGTATTGTGGTTAAGGTGATACTGCACGTGCGCACGTGCAGGGGGCGCTTCCAGATCTCGAGAACGGCTGGGCCGGTTACGCTCAAATTTGGTACACGGTTGGGGACCGGTTAGTAGGGTGCCGTGCAAAAGTCAATTTTGACCCCGTTTGCACGTGCGCACGTGCAGAATGCCGCTTCCAGATCTCAGGAACGGCTGGGCCGATTGCGTTCAAATTTGGCACACTAGCGACCGGTTAGTAGGGTGCCGTGTAAAAGTCCATTTGAACCCCGTTTGCACGTGCGCACGTGCAGAATGCCGCTTCCAGATCTGAGGAACGGCTGGGCCGATTGCGTTCAAATTTGGCACACCGTTAGCGACCGGTTAGAAGGGTGCTTTGCACAGGCCCCGTTGGAAGTACCCTCTCGCCCTTCCGCACGTGCAGGCTCACTATCTCGCTCGCTCGTTCTTCGCCCAAAAGGCGTTTTACTGGTACATATATAGCGTAGCCGTGTTTGGTCAGACCAAGGCTATAGAAGGTCAGACCATGACGTTGACCTCCATTTCAAGTTATTTTAGTATACACTACAGCCAGATTGAACATCACTGAGAATCCTGTTCATTGATCGTGGTAGCCCCAAACTTGTGACGTTGTGGAAACTATATATATAACAGAAATGACTCGCGTAAATATCACTGCGATGTTTCGTCTTTTTTCCTCTAATTTTCAAATCATTGCCTCAAGCCAACCGTTGCAACCAACTGCAATGTTCAATTTTATGACGGAATAACGCAGAACTGGAAAACGTAAGCTGTAAAACATACACTGTACAGGTCCATTGTTGGTTTTAATGCACCACATCACCTCTGGTATAATTTTTATTTCAAAAGCTTTTCTGTATTCTGTATTCTGTATTCTGTATTTATTAGATCGCCAACAGACCCATCGCCCTTTTACTGACGAAGTCAGACAGTACCTACATAAGAATAAACGTTCGATAAAACAAGATCGATAAAAGTAAAGCACGTGAGTATGATATAAAAGATCACATGAAAGTGCCTTGCGTAATTGTGAAGCCGATAGTGCGTGTTTTAAAGGTAGTGTGCCACCTTTGAAAGGTTTCCCATTTTATTTTTCCTAGGATAAGAAGCTTCTGTTTTTACCTAATATCGCAAAAAAAAAATCAAAAATGGGCCTGGAATAGTGCCTTTTTCGCCTAAAAGTTTATCGGTTTTTCGATATGTATAACAACTGTAGTGGGCTGAGCTGCAAACAGGCGTCGGCAACAATCGCGAATGCGGCGCACATGTGACAATAAGCAAAGGTCATTATAGAGTTACGACGTACGGGAATGAGTTATCAGCTGTCTAATCGTAGACAACACAATGTCGAGCCTTAAACTGTAAGCCTGTATTGGTATTGTTTCTTTTATTTGGCTGTCGAACATTATTTATGGTTTGAAATATGATTTTATGTAAAATAATTGATATGAAAAAGCCGTCTCTTAAGTTATGACCCCATTTCACCACACGCAAGTGGCAGAAATGACAATGATCAGCTGACGCATTTTTCTTGGCCGAAGTCAGAGCGCGCGGCCCGACGCACCACCACCGCACCACAAAGTATGAGCAGAAGCCGCGCCCAAAGCCAGGGCCCCGGTAACGTGAGGTAGCCGAGTCGGGGCAGCGTGCGCTGACCCAAGCCGGGGCCGCAGCTTTGGGCGCGGTCTACCGCATCCCCGCGGGCAGCCCCGGGCTATCACATGACACCGGGAGGACGCGCGGCCCCGGCTTCGGTCAGCGCACGCTGCCCCGACTCGGCTACCTCACGTTACCGGGGCCCTGGCTTTGGGCGCGGTCTACCGCAACCACCTAACAGGCGTGTTCGAAACCGCAGGAGATGATGATGAACGGGTTTATCGAAACTTGATTGGATGAGCATATCGGTAATAGCGATTTCAGTGTGTGCATTTATTGTTCATAGTGGTGTGAAATGTGGTTGGGGTACGACCGACAACCCGTCGGGGCGAATTTCGCACTGGGGTACTCAAAATTTGAAGAATTTAAGACGTTTCCATGAGTTTTGAAGGTATGGATAAGTTCTAAAAATCCGGTTCTCCTTATCTGGGCCATTAACTCCATACGGTCCAGGAAAGCTGGCACACTACCTTTAAATGAGTATGAACTACCAGTAAAGAAGTCGGTGGTCGGGTCATGGAGCAAGAATGAGTTGCATGCAGCTGGGATCCTGACAAACAAACATCGTTGCACAGTGTTCACTCGCGCGCGCGGTGTGTTCCACAGAACCGCGCTCCTCGTCCTCCGTGCCGGTACGGCAAGACCGAACACACCGACTAACACATCATTGTCCAGCTTCCCACGATGAATGTGGAATAAAAACATGATATCGTACTGTATGAATCTAGACTTGATGGAGCGCACTTTAAAATGTGAGAGTAAAACCAAGTAGTCCAGGTCGTCAGAGCGCCTGTCAGAGTAACGAGCTAACCACATCAGAAACTTGTGCTGCACTCGCTCGAGCCTTGTCAGGTGAGATGCAGCCGCTCCAGCCCATATGACACAGCCATACTCGATGATTGAACGCACATGAGCGTAGTACGTACACAACATGGCTTTGTGATCAAAGGCGGCTCAAAAAGGCGGCTTTTCAATTCTTAATGTGAAAATTTTATCGCAAATATTTTTCAGATCATTGCTGATCTGTCAGGAGCAGGGTTGTATACCAATCAAGTCGATTGAATTGATTGATTTGATTCAACGCGTATTTTGAGTTGATTGGATTGAGTCGATTGACTTTTCGAGATGACTGGTTGACTGACTCGTTTGACTTTAGCGACTGGTTGACTGATTTGATTCCCGAAAATTAGAGTGACTCGTATGATTGAGTCGATTGAATGGAAAGTTGAAATAAGTTTTAGTTGACGAAAAATAATGACACCAATTGATGACATCAAAGATCACAAAACTACACTGAAAACTGCTTGTCATCACAACTGCAATATGGGGTAGATTGCCAAATAAAGAACAGGGCCTAAACATGAACGGCCAACTTTGACTTTCAACTGCAATAACTGCTCCAATCCTGTGATAGAACCTGGCGATGCACCTACCTACCTACCTTTCTGCACTCAGCAGGAAACTTTTTTTTAAATCCAGATGATAAAGTGCAAGGCCCTATATACTAATAAAGTGTGATTAATTAATAATTCACATCTCCACATCTCCTCAAAAACAACCCACTGAACCAACACTGAACTCTATAAATATCTGAAAACCCTACAAAAATAACTGAAACAAAAGCGCCGTTTTCGTCTCGCTAATTACGTTTACATTAATAGCTAATTTGCTGCATTAATTAATTTGCAGCAGAACGTTTGTTGATCCTTTTCTCCTGAGAGCCTAGGCATAACATATTTAATAGGTATATTTCATTTTCCTTAAAATATTTTACCGAATATTATTAAGTGGTTTTATTTCAAATGAAATAATAATTAAAACGAAATTGGTGTTGTACAACCGATTTATTTTATGATGATCTACCATACTACATGATAATCAATGACGTCATCTTACCAAAAAATTAAAAGACGTAGAATAAGGATTTATAAAAGCTTAGCATACTTATTGGCAAAACGTTTTCTTTGTTTTTTCGCAGTCGCACCGTGCCGTTTTCGCGTTTTAATTTTCTTTTCCTTGCTCTTCTTCCTTTGTCCTTAACTTATCCTGTGGTTCCAGAGTCCCTGTCCTTTCCATTTCCTTTTAAATATATTTTTAATGCTCATCCCTATCCCCCAGTCCTAACAGTTTCAAATTGTATTGCAATACAATGTTTTGAATTCTTCACATATAACCTATCGGCTATCTACCTTCGTTGGTACTGTTGGTAGCCAGTGACACATCTAGGCAGGTAAGTAGGTACCTACCTGCTTTCCTGCTGTCTTCATAAAGCATACCTAATGAAGTTGTCAAATTTGTAGCACATTTTCAACACTTTCATATGCTGTCAGTGTGGCATGTAACCTAGCTAGGTTCATTATGTTCAGGGTTCAATTCAGAAGAGCTCCGCATAACTCACATAAGAGACAGACGGGGGCTTTACATGGGGTAGATGGCCTGATGACTTAGCTGGAATATGACCAAAATTAAATTGACAACTTTTAGGTGAAAGGTGGTGATTTGGGTTAAGGGGCGTTTGTTGAAGTCAACTACTGGGTTATTTTGCACCCATTAAATGAAACTTCTGCTCCAATTCTACCCATTGAACCTCAATATCATGATCCACCTGTCCATCACTCCTTCCATCCTTCCTTATTACATAGAAACTTTGAATGGCATGGCAATTTATAATTTTAAATGACAATATTTTTATGGTTCTTCTGTAGGTAGGTAGGTAGGTAGGTACACCAGACTGCTATGGACACTTTTCCAAGTTGGTGGGGCAAAAAACCTAATGTATATCTTGGTTTGAGTCGTTTGATTGAGTTGATTGATTCCTTTCATTGTCGCGTTTGAGTCGATTGAATCAATTCCCGAAAACTGCTCTGACTTGATTGATTTGATTGGTTTCCCAAATTTGTCGTGATTGAATTAATTGCTATTGATTGAGTCGTATACAACCCTGGTCAGGAGCCTAAAGAATAATTGATGAAGGTTTCTCAGATTTATTTTAAGCATGATTTCGGTTCGGCCTCCGATTGCTGATTCTTGCTGCATGGCCCAGAAGCCGGAAGCCAAAGAAGAACGTAAAAAATACCCTAGGTCCGAAAAGAACGTGAACAACTTGAGAAATGCCCAATAGAAATCCCTGGTCTTACTGACACCGACTTTGAGCATCCAGTCCTTTGCCCCTTGACCTTTTTATTGCCGCTTAATCACGTTCCAATTCATCGCTCCATGTATCTGAGGCCAGGGGGCTTGTCAACAGGGCATTATTCTTGACGGCACCTGTAAGGGGTTGTGACGGTCAATAGTTAGCTGAGGTTGTTGTCAGAAAAACAGCAGGTATATAACTGATAGGCGGCTGGATGGGTCGAGGTAGTGATCTCTATGGCAGTGACCGCGTCTGATCTTTATTTCAAGACCTGAGACTCTTCAGCGGTGAGTTGGTTATGTTTTATCGATAAGTCTTGTCTTCCGTATTCGCCACGAGTATGCACGTGTATCTCATTTTATATGATATGAGAGCCACCAAGTGTGTACGCTATGTATGATGGCCGTAGAACTGTTAAAGGAATCGCTGAACATCATTTATGCGTTTTTACGAAAGAGCAAATTCTATATCTTCAAAGAGACCTTGGATGGCGTATGCGTCTCGATTGGGATCCGAACTAACCCTTCAGAAAAGACAGCTGAGACCTCTTGCACCAAAATCCTCTTGCACCAATCTGCTGGGATTATTTTGCATCGTATACCCAGTCCAAGTCTCAAATGTAACAATTTGCGTGCAAAATTTAACAAGCACATGTAGGATTATGTATTGGGCTATTGCAAACAAATTTACCACCGTTAGATTAGCTTATTCTGAAACCGGTTTTTCGATTTTACCTAGCTAGGTAGTTTGGTGCAAGAGGCCACTGGTCGTGAATCTGACCGGCCCAAATTGGCTGTTTATTTTGATGTCAGACAGAGAGCGGCCTTGATGATGTACGTCCGTTACGTAAGCACGAGATTGACCTTTTATGTCGTCTGCCACGTCAGACTCCGAGCTTGTCGGCAAGATATTTGTGAACAAAATATATCAGTACCTCAAAAACATCTAAACAAAACATTGTGTGGCATCTGATCATTACACAGTGTGTCACAATTTTCAGCATAAAGAGACAAACTTCTTCGTATTTACAGAGCAGCCAAAATATAAGCGAGCAGCACAATGGCAAATGCTGCTCAAGAAAAAGCAGAAGAAGCAGGAGCAATAGACTGTGAGTTAACATAATATATGGCACTGCGTTGTGATTTAATATTTTTCAATGTAAAATAGTATTTTAAACGACATACAAGTTAGTACTGGTTGATATGCTGTCATTTGTCTTCTAATCATTTTACTTCAGACAAAACTTTGATACTAATATATTCTTTTTCGGGCGTCAACTCGTTTTTTTCGGACGGACATGCCAATGCTTTTGTTTTAAGGCGCGTGATTGTCCATTTTCCCTGCAGACCCGCTGCTGCCCTCGGTGCGTTTTTCTCTGGTGCTTCTGGTTGGATTCGGCGCCGGTATCATGCTCATCACCCGGTTCAACGTCAGCATTGCTGTTGTCTGCATGGTGGACGGCACTGATGCCGAGCCAGTCTCGCCCGAGAGTTTGATGGCGTCATCAGAGAATAACGCGGTGAACGGCACTACTGGCGCCACCGTGTGGGAAGAAGGAGAATTAGACAATGGAGTGCAGAGTACAGTTCAGGTTAGTCAACTTTTCAGATGTTTTATATTTTGAACAAACGTGATTATAAGCGTTTTGCACTATTTGGTAAAATCAGAAAATCAGCCCATGAAGTTTTTTACACATCGTATAAAAAGTTTCAATTGCTCACAAATCCCTTCGCGGGATCTTAGGTAAATACAAACGACAAAATTTCAGCTTAGTACGAGTTAAGTGTACTCGACTCGTATATGGTTGCAATGGATCCTAAGAGACCTAAATGACCTGCCACTTCTTCCGTTTCTGCAGCAGGGTGAGTTCCAGTGGGACAAGACGTTCCAGGGCCTGCTACTGTCCAGCTATTTCTACGGCTACACAGCGGCACTGGTACCGGCTGGGTGGCTGGCCGACAGGTGAGGGCTCAGCTCGTCAGAAATGTCATGAGAGGTCACTGCTTATGTAACGATACTGAATTATCAGATGTCACAAAGGCATGCTCAACGGTCACAAAAGTTTAGGTAGGAAGAGTCCCAAAGACCAAACTTCAGGTCATCAGCAAGTGAGGCGAGAGGTGAGGTCACCGGTCTATCAATACTGGCACGAGAGGCCACGAATTTGGTACTGATGCTGATAAAGACGTCCCAAAGGTGAGATCGCCGGTCACTGATACTCAAGGCGCGAGGAGCCCCACAGATAAGGTCACCTCAAATCAATGCGGGCACAGGTCGACAGCTGGAGCTGGTCGATGTTTCTGGATCCTTCCTGACGATCCATAACCTCAGCTGTTGTTTTCGGACTCTGGGCGCTACTGCGTCACTGAAATGGCGAAGGTGTGTGCTAGAAATCTATTCAACGTCACGTTTGTGCAAACATTACGTAGATAAATGACATTCGGTGTTCTAGGTGTATCAAAACGTGACCGTTCAACGCGAGATAATGGGCTAAAAACAAAGGACCCTTGTCCAAGGTTCTTGTCTGTGATATATTTCGTTGCTAAGAATTATTTGTTTGACTTACAGGTAATACCAAATCATTTTCTGTATACCCGTCCCTATTCGATCATCTCTCTGCAAAGAAACAACAGACAAATCAAACATCCCATCGGAATGGTGTGATAATCTACCCGCGGTCAGCCGCCAGTATAGAATAATAATCTGACCGTAGTTTAACTTTTGTCTTCTGTACAGGCTGCCGGTCGTGACGCTGATTTTGGCCGGTATCGCCTCACAGGGCCTGTGCACCCTGGCCTTTCCCGTCGTCGCGCGCACTAACGACTACCTCCTGCTGGCACTGAGGGCCTTCATGGGTCTCTGCTGCGTGAGTTGATAACTGATTGCCTTTCTTGTGTTCTTTTTTTTCTACACGTCCGTCAGTTGGCAATTAGGTTGACAAGGTGTGAAAGCTTTACAACCTCTATGACCTCTGTGATCTTTCTGACCCTTTTAGTTGAATCATTTCGTATCTTTCGGTGTGATCTCTGCCCGACCTGACTTATGAATGGCTTTGTGGCTCATTGGATCATGGACCATTCTATACGACCTTTGTGCTCTCTGCAATGACCACATCAAGATCTTTGTTTGACCTGTCTGACGTCCCTGTGTAACCTCTGTATGACCTTTATCTGCCCTTAATTTGACCCCTAGCTATGTGACCTCTGTCCCTGCAGTCCGTGGTTCTCCCCGCCGCCACGGTGTTCATACGAAACTGGAGCGTGCCGGTAGAATACGCCACGGCGTTCGCGGTGTGTTTCTCGATCCAGTACCTGTTTGCTGGCGCAGCCTACCCCATATCCAGCTCCATCTGCCAGGCTGGAGGCTGGCCGCTCGTCTTCTACGTCACAGGTATGACGTCACAGGTATATGACAACACTGGGACACTTCGTAGCATCGGTAGCTTATAAGTCAACATTGATCAAGGCAATAAAACCGCTGTGAATTAGCAATAGTAGTTATTTTAGCTGATCAATTATTTCGTCAAGGGAAACGTTAGCCATTAGTTTATCCATCAATCAATCCAATGGGTAATGGTTCAATATTTGTATTTTCATTAAGAAGAGTTTCATGACGAATCTTGGGTTAAACAAACAAAAATTGAACTGAATCTGAACTGGCTCTGGAATAATGACTGACCCTTCCATTATTATCGTCTGTGTTTTTCCCAGGTGCCCTGCCACTGCTGTGGGTGGTGATCGCCTCGTTCGTCCTGACCAGTTCCCCCGACGATAGCTCCATCTGTTCGGAGGACGAGAAGCGCTACCTGGCATCCAAACGGCTGTGCAGAATTGAGTCCACCAAGTCTTTTTCGGATAAAAGCGTGAGTATTGACGGTGATATGTTTTAGAGACAGTGACAAAAAACGTTTGTTGATGCTACCCATGTTTGTTATGATTAAATCATATCCAAAAAGGCGCAGAAACTTCATTTCCCGTCATTTGGAGAAAATTCACTGCACGGTTTAACGCTATTCGAGGGCTCGAATTAACGAATAATTAGTGTAGGTGAGCCGAAAAGCGCAAATGAGTGAATTTTTTAAAGCATAAGGTAGGCCAAATTGATTTTTTCATTAAAACGCTTCGGGCACTTCCACGTAACTTCCATATTGTCTTTCGGCAGGTGCAGCGACCGGCCACGCCTCTCTGGGCAATCCTGACCAACCTGCAGGTGTGGATCATCGTCTTCACCTTCTTCAGCCACAGCTGGTTCTACTTCGCCCTCAACATCACACTGCCCACCTTCCTGAAGGAGACCATGGGCGTCCGACTGACAGAGGTCAGCTGATTGTGATGTCATTTCTGTTCTATTAGTCACCGGGAGATAGGCCATTGGCGGCCATTGGCAAACACGTATGACAATTTGTGTGCGAATTTTCATGACCAAATAATCATTCTCAAGGTTTCATACTGGAAATGAATGTTAAAATTGTAGTAAGGAACACGGAGCAGTAAACTAACTAAAAGTCCAGTAACCTTAATTCTGACAACGATGAAAAATGTCCCGGTTTTCATCTCCGGCCTCGCATCCCTAAATAAACGAAACGATTTGTTATGGTGTTTGCTTGCAATCCATGAATGACCATGGCATTTTATTGGTCTGATGGTTTTACAGTACACTTAAAGGGACCCTCCCACCTTCAAAAAAGTTAATGAATTGGCATGAAAGTGGTGTCGCTCGGTTCAGAAAGAGCAAAAACAAATATCTACCAAATTTCATCGAAAAATATTCACCGGTTTTCAAGATATTAGACTTTTACTTTTGTTTACTTTTTGGGATCTCCGCTGTTCCTAGCGACTTTATTTGAAAGTGCGGCATTTGTTGCGCGCAAAGCAGCGTATACCACCGCGTGCTACAAAACGTTTAAGTCAAACATTTAAAAATCCTTAGATATCTGCGCTGACGTCACACATTCAGAGGGGTATTCCCATGCATTAGCCCCTCTGAATCAAAATGCTGCAATTTTGAAATTCAATATTTCCTATTTAAGGCATTTCTCGATGTTGTGAGTGCCGAAACCGGTAATTGTGAGCCAGGGACCCCATTTTGGCTATCTCAACTCAAATCTAATGTTAAGGTGGGAGGGTCCCTTTAATTAACGGAAATGAAATTAACAGTACCCGTTTTGCCACCGGTTCACAGAATGGGATCCTCTCGGGTATTCCTGTGATGTCCATGACGCTTGGCGTACTGGCTGGAGGGAAAATATTCCAACAGCTGCTCACCAAGTGGCACTTCACTCGCACGAACGCCCGCAAAATAATGGCGACAATATGTGAGTAGATTTGTGTCAAAGAGAACCTTCAATAGTTTGGTGGACTATGATTTTGTTTTGGTAATTTTACCAAGCAGGTTAAAAAAGTAGAACAAGGGATAGACTGCATGAAAAGAGAGAAAGTTAAATGAAATGACTACTCTGCATTTTACATGTTGTTCGTGGTCTCTTTGCAGCGATGGTTGTGCCGGCCGTGCTACTGGGCGCCATCTTGCTCATACCTCCCGGGAGACCATATTTGACCATGATTCTGCTGGTCTGCAGCAACACCGTCTCTGTCCTCTGCGTGTCAGGAGGTGAAAACGAAAACAGCGATATAAAGGGCAGGGCTTAATGGTTCGCTTGATTTCTAGCTGGAGCACGACGATTCAACGGAAAAGGATATTTGTTGTAAAGCCTGTTAAAATCTCGCACAATTTTTGATCATTTCTTTTGCATACAGGCTTGCCCGAATAAGTGCTTCGACATTTTTCCGATTATCTGGTTCAACTTATCCAGAGCACCGTCAAGCATGTCGTTCGTGTAACTTGATTCCAAACTATAGAAGGCCCTGCCACTTTTTCAGGCCCCCTGTCCGCGGGCCCGGACATCGCGCCTCAGTTCGCTGGGGTGATCTGGGGCCTGTCCGGGTCCATTGGAAACCTCACCGGGGTCCTGGCGCCAACCGTGGCTGCTGCAATGACACCAAACGTGAGGCAAACTGCGGAGAGAAGGCATGCATAACTTCTTAGCCCAGTCTGTTAGGCATTGCCCAATGCACAATGCCCATGGTTGTGGTTTTCCATGGGCTGAATTTGGGCTGAATATGGGCTCTCTTGATCAACATGTGGTTTTCCAACTCTTTTCATAATCGTGCGCATTATTTTGTCCTCTTTTGAGATAAGGTAAAACGTTACCGTATAATGTTGAAACATTAACTGTTGTTGCATTACAAGTAGCATTTCATCTTCCGCATGCCTCGCAGTTGTACTGCTCGTTAATTGGCTTTGATAGAAATATTTTGTTGCTATATAATGAAAATGTGAGTACCTAATTTTCGTCTTTTTACTTTCAGAAAACATTGCAAGAATGGCGGTACTTCTTTTTGATCGCAGTTGTCATGAGTATCGCCATGGACGTTATCATCTTGCTCTTCTGGAAGTCTGAAATACAACCGTTCGCAAAATCCGATGACGACCTAAATGAGGATAGAAGCACTATCGAGGCGTAGTGTTTGTTTTATAAGTGCCATGCTCTTGATTGTGTGAGGTCAGTGTATATTACCTTGTGATAAATAACTTCAGAATGTCCTGACGATAGTGCCATGTTATGCATCTCATAGTTTCTGCCGGTCAATGTGTTAATACATTCATCTACAGATGCTGGATTTGATCAAGTCAGAAAGGGAACTGGTATGTCCTCTTTTTGTTGACTTTCGGGAGACCATAACTTTTTTCGCCGATACAGCTTGGTGCAAAACGGCGCCACACTTGCAATACACATAAGGAAAAACAGGCCACTCGCGCCAGCCAGCCCGGAGGGACGGGTAACATAAGCACTAAGCAGCATATCCGCAATGCATCGAATATGCACTCATAATATTTCGTTTGAACAATTTTACCTATCATTACATAAACAATGTTCCGTAAAAACAGATCCTGTGAACTATGCGCCTGCAAAGTGGGTTCGTAGTGTCTTAGCGTCGCATCCGAGCTCAAAGCCACCCATTCATCCATTCGGACAAAACATCTTTTTTATGTCCGCTTATGCTCCATTACCAATCAAGTACCAATGATTCGCCTCTCCGCCGGCGCCATCCTCAGCGGGTTTTTCTCGTGCGGCCAGCGCCCGGCGGAGGAATGTTTTGAAGGTCCGGTGGGTTGTTTTCGCGAGAGGGCCCTGCCACTACTGCCGCCCTTTCTCCCACCAGTATCCTGAGGCGAGCCCCGAGGCTATCCCTCAGTCTGATGAAGAGGAAAGTTCACCGACCGATAGCCAGGTGAGGGGACTCTGGTGAGCCGCGCCGCCCAGTCTGCCGGTTACCCCTCTATCGTAAGGAGATGGTGACCATGAGGGCCGTCCTGCTAGCGGTGCTGCTTGGGGTCATCGCTGGGCCGGAAGGTGTACGCTCGGTCGCCCTCGGAGTGCCTACTCTGCATCCCTCCGTCAGTGATGGTGAGTGACCTTTAATAATGTTTTGAGTTGAACTTTTATTGCAGCTTATGTGTTGATTTGTAAGGTATCAGAAAATATTCTCCTTTTTCACACTCTAGTGGGACTGGTTTGCTCAGCAGCCCCAGCGAATCGCTTTGAGGTCTGGGACTGAGGAAGTTGTTTATTTTACGAGAACGCAAGAAATATGTTGATTGTTGACAAATCACCCTTCCCTTTCTCTATCGATATAGAAGCAAAGGAGGTGTTAAATCAATTATGATGATTATTTGAAATGCGGAGGTTGTTTTGTTTTGTGTCATGGTAAAATTTAGGATATTTTGTAATGTTGGTATATTGCATCCATTTTTTTTTTTGCATTGTGCGTCTTTCTACAATAACCCAATATTCCAATGTCTTATATAATATTGACTTAACTAACGCCGCCCGTCCGTGACGTTATTTTGCCAGAGGGCGGTGTGGATGCGCGCGGCTTTCTGCTGCCGTGGCGGGTTCACATCACCCACCATACCGTGACGACACTGGTCACCGTCACCAAGCCCTTCTTGTGCGACGATACGAGTAAGCGTGAATTGTGGCAAAGCAGTGTTTAACTTTGAATAACGTAACTTAATTTTGCCCAACATTATTTGGGCATACATAACCAGCAAATAATATTTGCTAATATAATGATAATAATAATAATAATAATATAATATAATATAACAATAATCAGCAAATATTTGGGCAAATAATCAGCATACATATCCACAAGTTTATTTTCATCTAAAACACTTTCATCGTGTTAATATGATTTTATGTAATTCTTAACTGACATTAATTTATATCAGACTCTGAAGGTTGAAACAGGCTGTTTCCGCAGTCAGGAATTTGTATGCGAGAGCTTATTCAAATTTAATTTGTGCTCGCATCCATCGAATTGTTTTAAACTCGCTCCTTGCGTACAATCGATGCGATGCATTTGAATAGGCTCTCACATGCGATTTCCTGAGTGGAGAAATAATTTGCTTCAGCCTTAACCGGTTGTTTGAGACACCCAACAGACCTATGCGTGTATATTCGGAAGGATATGTGCTAAGGGAGCATCGGCAACCTTGCTTGGTGTTAAAATAATTAGAAAGCCTTCGTGTGTTTATTCTGCATTGTCAGTGCGCATTGTCAATTAAAAACCGTCGTGTTTTTTTCTCTCTTTTTAGACAACCGTTGCCGAACTACTCAAATGCCGACTGTTCCTTCAACAGATGACGTAAGTTTGAATTATGCATTTATCGCTTGCCGAAACTATCTTTCGTTTTAATGACTTCGCACGCGTCACTTGTGTAGACTTGTGTATCAAAATTAATTCGTCAGTTTATAGCCGGGCCTATTACAAGTTCGTCAATGAATTAGTGATAATTTAATGCTAAGATATGCTCGGTTGAGCTTATTAGTCCGAGGTTGGAAAAACTAAATCGAACAAAAGCGAAAAATTTAGATGAATTATTTGTCTCCCATGGCAAGCTGTCAGATACAACGCTCAATTCAAAAAGTGAGTAACTGATCAAAATACGAATTGTTTCCTCGCCTAAACCCAAGCATCATTGGTTTGCCACTATGATAGTATTCAGTCAAAGTATCAAAAAGTTTAGAGTTGCTAATTGAGGTGCTCTTTAAACTACTGAGCTAAGCTTTTTCTCCAATTTATACAGGGCTGCGGTGCGAGACGGAGGACGTCATCTCCCGTGAGGACGGCCTCTCAGAAGCCGGCCCCCGTCGCATCAGCTCCGGCGAAAAGCCGTCCGAATCGCCGACGTCCAGTCAAAAACAACAACACAAACACAAAAACAAACACAAACACAAACACAAACACAAACACAAACACAGTGTCTGGGCCGAGGCCGACCGTTATCGAGACAGATCGGGTGACCATTGAGATCATTCCTCCCGGCAGCAGTTCGGCGGACGCTGGGGATGTTCATAAGGTTATTTTGAAGAGTGGGGACGTGGAAGACCAGGGTGTCGATGATGATGTGAAACCGGCGCCACAGACAGAGCCTGTGGCAGAGACGCAAAATATAGATACTAACACAGATGCACAGGAGCATACAAGGGTTAAAGTGGCGCTTGCTGGGGACATCGACTCAGGAGCAGACACAGAGGAAAATATTGAAGATATTGATTCAGAAACAGACACAAAGGAGCAGTCAGAGGTCAACATCGCGCCAGAAGAAGCGAAGGATGCCCACACACTGGCTGAGACGGAGCAACCAGAGCCTGGTATGTCTGGAGAGATTATTAATGAAGAACATGCAGAGTCTGATATAAATGTGAGCACTGACTCGCACGCAGGCATCACCACTCTGGCAGCAAAGGACTCTCATGAGATCGATAATAAATCGCAGATACAGACAGACTCAGAAGCAAACACTGACGTGGAGGTGGAGGCGGAGCATGGCTCGGTAATCACAACAGCATCACTGGAGGACTTTAACTCGCAAACAGACAGTGAACCAGACGCACATATTGACTCAGAAATAACACATCCTGACTCAGTTAGCGACCCTGAATTCTCAGACATGCAAATTGATCCAGTGGTTGCTGATATGGTGCGGCTTGGTACTCCCTCACCAGCCAAAGACATCATTGTTGAGAGTGATTTAAAAACAGAAGACGAAGAAGGCAGTGGTGAGCATGACATGAACAATGAGGGACATGAAGCTGGCCATGCAGATGACATTGGGAGTGGGGAACAGGACAAGGATGACGATGAAAAGGAGTTGGGCAGCGGGGAGCAGGACATAGTTGAGCAAGAACACGATACAGCCAAAGAAGAAAACCATTTTGCTCATGAAGAAAATGATGCGGCCAGTGGAGATAAGGACATGAGCGCTGCAGAAAAGGTTATCGTCAGTGAAGAAGCAGGCTCCGGTAGTGGAGAACACGACATGCTTCATAAAGAGCCGGACGCAGTCAACACACCCATCTTCTTCGTCCCTCTGGAAGCATCTGGCGGCACCAGTCACGAGGCAACTGCCGAACGGTCCGAGAGCTCAGGATCCGGCGCTTCGGAAGACGAGGATAGTGCGGTAATGTGGTCTAGCGATTTACTGCCGGATCTGTGGCCTTCTCTGGATCATGTTGGCAAACAAGAATCAGCGCAAGTTGAAGGTTCAGGTAGTGAGGAAAACGATGTTACGGATATTGTAGATAAGCGTGACGGCATTGGCGCTAAGAAAACGGATACCCAAGAAGCTTCCGGGGCTGATAACCTAGGTGTCCTCGAAACAATCGAAGAAGATGCTACTGCAGCTCAGGAAGATATTCAAATCGATTTCAATGACAACAAAAACGTCATTGTGGAAAGGGCCAAAGAAAGCAATGACAACACTCAGCTTGGTAGTGAAGATCAGCAAAAGATAACTGAAAATGAGACTGCAGACAACCCCGGAAACAGCGAGGACCATATCAGCATCAACAACAGCAGCCAGCAGGGATCCTCCGATCAAGAAGAGCCGGTTGCATCAGCAGACCAAGAAGAGACTTCTCAGTCGTCTCCCTCCCAGAGCCCTGAGGCTGAGGACGCCGCCAATCCTGACGAACTGGAGGAGAGTCTTCGTTCGGCCATTCAGCTCCAGAGCTCCCAGCAGGAGCCGGAGGAGTCTGATCCTCCCACAGCCTCCGATCATATGGGTGAGTAGGTGACCAGGATGGTGGGCGTTGCGATGTGAGGAAGGCTCAGAACGAGTTGCTTCATGTGGTACTTGTCATACACCGTTTCCAGCAGCAATGTCAATCAGTGAAACATAGCGGTGTGATGAAATGAAGTTGGCATTTTCTTGGATCATGTGTATCCTTCGCATTTTCTTGCTGCATCATACTCTTTCTATATATTTTCCCGAATCAAATTAATTGAATCTATCCATTACAGGAACAACAATAACATATTTTCAAATCAACCAGTGGTATTTTTTATGCGCTCTTATCATAGTATGGTCTATGTCTCACCCTGCACACCTCTGCCATTCCAGATGGTTTGGAGCGAGCGCGCCTCCTGCTGCTGGGTCACCGCCGGCGGAACCGTCACCGGTACGAGATCACCGTGACCTCCACGGTGACCTACACTGACCTGAGCTTCACGGTGGCACGGTACCGGCTCGACTGCCGCGCTGACCTGTCCACCCTGCCTCCCTGTCCGGCGCCGCAGGTGGAGGTGATGTACCCATGTATGTATTGACATGTATTGTGGTGTATAAGTGGTTAAACTGAGACTTATCGGTGTTCTCGGGGTTCCAGACATTGTTGGTATTTGGTATGCCTTGCGGCAAGTGACTGTTATACGAGTAGCCCAGTAAACACACTACACAGTACAATGACTGCGAGCACATGAGAGGATAAGAATGCCTTTCGAACGTTAAAAAATACCGAGCGAATAGGACTATTCATCCACAATACGAATTCATGTGCACACGTTTTTCCGATAAATGACAGAAGACTTGACGGCAAATTGGCTCGCTATGGCCTGTGCTGCTTCATCAAGTAAAAAGCTGCGTCATTATTTGTATCTCGACATGGTACTGACCGGATCTCAGTATACAGTTGGAAGTGACTTTTATCTAATGGTCCGCAATTATTTTGCTTGATGTTACGCTAAACGAGCTATGGATAGCTGTCTTACAATATGTTGCGCGTGTAGATTCACAGGTATGCAAATATAATATTTCGTGTGGTGTAATGGCTTTGTGGGTAAGGTTGGCATGAATTTGCGTTTTTTTCACACACAGAATGTTTATTAATCAACACGTATTACCAAAAAGAGAAACGTAAGTAGAAAACAAATAGTCATACAAGGCGTTTCGAAAAAAATAATAGCAGGTTGGTGCAAAAGCGCCAAGCACTTAATTCTAGGCACCTCTCTGTAAAGGAAATGAAATTAATTGCTGCTAATCACACCGCCGCCGCCAACCCGGTCACCGATGAGCGGTTGGGATGAATGCAGACCGCGCGCCGGCCCGCGGGGACAGCACCAAGGTCACAGATTGAAAATCAATGAAAAACTAAGGTTGATTTTAAAGGGACCCTCCCACCTTAACATTAGTTTTGAGTTGAGATAGCCAAATTGGTGGCCATGGCCTGAAAATACCGGTTTGGGCATTCACAACATCGAAAAATGCTTTAATTCGGAGATATGGAATTTCAAACTTGCAGTTTTCGGATTCTAAGGGGCTAATGCATTGGTATGCCCCCTTAGAATTTGTGACGTCAGCGGAGATCTAACGATTTTTAAATCTTTTACTTAAACGTTTGGCAGCACGCGGTGGTATATGCTGCTTTGCGCGCAACAAATGCCGCACTTTCAAATAAAGTCGCTAGGAACAGCGGAGATCCCAAAAAGTAAACAAAAGTAAAAGTCTAATATCTTGAAAACCGGTGAATATTTTTCGATGAAATTTGGTAGATATTCATTTTTGCTCTTTCTGAACCGAGCGACATCACTTTCATGCCAATTCATTAACTTTTTTGAAGGTGGGAGGGTCCCTTTAAAGAAAGTGTTATTGTTGACTAAATCTATTTGAGTTAATCAAGAATCTTTGGAAGTGGTGTGCCACCCGCCGCCCATCCCCGTCGCCAAGAGTTTCTCCATGAATGAGCAACCGAAGTGTCAGGTTGGAATCGAGTGGTTGGTTGTTAGTGACATTGCCGAGAATATGCAAAACGTCTCGAAAGAGTTGATTTCTTTGGTGTTCATATTTTTGGCAAAATAATGTGAAATGACGAACGTTTTCCGTCGGGTAACCACATGAACAAGCAGTGGTCGAACACTTGTTTATCTGGAACTGATGTGAATTTAATAATGACATTTCTGTTCTTAATCTGGTGTGGAGGGCATTTCCTTCCTTGGATCCAATTTTGTAATAATTTGGAGGCTTGGATACTCCCAGCCGCTCGGTAATCGCTCGCTTAAAGGATGTATGGGGTAATGACCTAATTGATTCTGGGAGCCCGTTCCATAGTTTGCCGGTTGAAAGGAAGTATGAGGATTGATAGGATGTGGTACGGTTTGCTGTGATCGTGTGGTTACTCGCGTTTCTTAGCGTTCTGCCAGTTTGTTGGATGCGAGTGGCCGGTATGATTAACTTGATATATGCGTTGCCAATGCATGGAATCGTAATTCGTATTGTCAATATCACCTATTCAATTACGACGAAGACAGTAGGTGACATGGATTGCACGCTCAAATCCAACGTCAAATCGATCCTAAATCCAATGAGCAGAATGATTGCATTAAATTCAGGTGCAGAAGTGTTTAGAGTTATCCATTTAAAGTTGGCTTATGTTTGATTCATATAGCAAATTCATTATTCAACATACGAAATACCATGCAACGATATAACACCGAAATGACATAGAGGATAAAGGGTAAATAAAAACCTGGACCAAGTACTTTCAAAGTTCAGGCTGTTTTGCATCAAAAAGCCTTCCCAACCACGGCACGGCTAGAGAAGATCCAGATAAGCTCTCTCTCTCTCTCTCTCTCTCTCTCTCTCTCTCTCTCTCTCTCTCTCTCTCTCTCTCTCTCTCTCTCTCTCTCTCTCTCTCTCTCTCTCTCTCTCTCCCTCTCTCTCTCTCTCTCTCACTCTCTCTCTCTCTCTCTCTCTCTCTCTCTCTCTCTCTCTCTCTCTCTCTCTCTCCCTCTCGTCTTTTCGCTCTTCTCCGGAATGTGGTGCCATAATGTAGGTAAACACCTTGGAATTCAACCCATCCCCGCGAACTATAATCACTGGGCATTACCCCGTAAATGGCCCGCACACTGCCCATACAGGCTGGGCTGTACGGGCTGTGTGCCCAAAGAGACAAAGAGACAGAGTGCCATTAACCGGCAATACCAGCCAAATCAGAGCTTGTGCGGAAAGTTTATCATCGGCGTGCGGATATTTTCCTATATCAATATTGATATGGGTTATTGAGTTTAAGGCTTAAGTAGACGGTTTCAATTTCATGAATAAATGTATAAAACAATGGGATTTGTTTGTTTTGTTGGGTTAGGCCCTTTCGGTCGACAAGACCATTGCAGGGCCGGAAGGATGATAGGAATTAGGGGGAGACATTGGTCTGGGCAGGCACCCTAGTGAGTCGCCGGGGCTGAGCCCGTCCAAGGACAGGCCACCCAGCCCCAAGGCACTCACTGCACCCGGCTACGGGGTGCGCTCCTCGGGAGCAGCGGTGCCGCTCCAAGGGAGCAGCCCGCATGAGATAAAGTTGCCTGTCCAGCCCGGAGGGGGTTGCGGCGTGGAGGAGAAGGATTTCAGTATCCTGAGGATAGAAGCACGGATAGGAGGAAACAATGGGATAAAGGTTATGAATTATATAATAAAGCTCATGATTTCTGCTTGCTTTGTTCCTTCATACTCTTTCGGTCAATTTAGACCAGTTCGGGGTCGTGTGAAAAGACATTGTGGAAGAACCACTGGGCCGAGTCGACCACCGCCTAAATTGGTTAATCATTGGACCTGATGAAAGCTAAGAATCTCTCAGAGGTTTCCAGCTCTTGCATTACACCGATCTTTGCTACATACGACTAATTCACGGTACCGACACCAGATGTCACTACGTCCACCTCTGACCACCACTGTGCGGCGCTGGTGGCGCTGCCCTCCGAGCGAACGGGCTGAGCCGAGCGGGAAGACCCGACCCTCCCGACCCAGACGAGACCCGCCGTCCACTGACCCACTGGCCTGGAGGGCAGAGGGTCGGGGGAGGGGCAGAGGGGCGGGGGTGCCATCCCGGCAGGCGGCGACGTACCAAATTTGGTGATCGTGCCGGGGAAGCGCCAGAGGCGGCGGCGGGGTGGAGAGAGGGGCGGGGCGGTAGAAATAGGAGAGCTCCATGTTAGGGCCCCGGTCGGAGTGTGTGTTGGACTGGGATGGCGCGCCCCACCCACCCACTCCGCCAAAGGAAGGGCCGCCGTCTGGGACAGAGCGGCCGACCCGACCTCCGAGCCGCCGCCGCCGCCCCCTCCCCGCGGCTGGCGGTCCCCTCCCGTCCGCCCCCTCCCACCGCTCGACAACGCGCTGTCGTTCGGGGCAGAACGCTTCATAATCAGACTAGCAAGCTCTTCCTTGCTTCCGGAATCGACTACACATGCATAAGTACCTACTAAAGCAAATCAAGTAGAGGCAGGATTTGGGGGTTTTGGAACATGCTTCATTGCTTCAGCTTCAAACAATATTAGTTCAGGAGAAGCAGCTCATTGGCGGGGGTCCAGTTTGGACAAAAAAAATACATCTTCTATTGCAATAGTTCAGTGACCGTGCAATGCAAACCTTACATTTCTTTTTAAGAAAATTACAATAATTCAGAGCCCGAACAAGACGACGGGATTCGGAAAACAATTTCACTGCCAGCCATTTCCCGTTTGAATGATAACACAAACGATGTTTTTTATTATTGAATATGTCTTGCAAAGTGTGGGCAAGAGGGTGTAACAGCCTGACCAACACTAGCTGCACCAAAATGTTCAGAAGCTGTTAGTGTTGGGTTGACCGATGAATTTCGTTTGGCCTTTATCCGCAACCATACGTTATACAAGACCATTACAAATTATTATGTCGAACGTTTTAATTGTCGCCTACGGAGGTCGCACGACGATGCATGCAGCTTGGGGCAAGGAGGAAAGTCGATTAAGATAGGGACTTTTGAATAAGTAATACCATCTCTCATTATACGCTGTCACAATAACACCTGAAAATTGTCGTCTCGTGAGTGCAATAAGATGTAATTACCCTGTGTGTAATGAGATCACGATCTTGTTTTCACGACAGTGCAACTTTGTTCCCTCTGCCATTTCGCTCGGTCCAAGGTTCGGTCCCAAATAGCCGTCACGTGAAGTCTGGCGCTCACTATACCTCCCGATATGAGATTGCACGTCCGTCATGCCTCTGAATCACATCGCGGCTCGGTTTCAGCCAGATTGTGGCCGCGCGCTGGTGTGACCAAATAAGGCCATAGTTTCGAGCGGTCGTGTGTCGTCTGTCTGTCTGTGTGTGTGTGCGTATCGAGCGTTATGTCAAGTTCAGATAAGATAACAAGGGCGAGCGCTACTGTTGGCTCTCTGGGGCTGCTGATAAGCCGGATGGTTTTATGACACATCAATATCGCCGTTGTAATACACTATTGCTGAACGACCCGTGAATACTCACTTCCTGCAGTCTAAGTGGAAGCAGTATAGAGGAAGTCCAAGAGGTCGAGTGATTTATCGACTTGTTTAGTCGACTTGTTTAGCTTGAACAGTTTTAGACAAGGCCATAGGTTTTAGATCGGACCACATTTAGAGTGATTCGGCTGTCCAGAACAACGAGTTAAAACCAGTTTCCGAAAAAAAAATCCTGAAACAAATCGGCAATCGCATTGATTGTTTCCTAATTTCTCAAGCCTGTTTCTTTGCTACGTCCGTAATTTTATAGGCCTAAAAACTGCACGCCGTTTATCGCACTTCTTAGCCAATTTCGTACTCGCTAAGCAACACCGAACAAAACATGTACCTATGTAATGATTCAGCTTTTGTTGACATTTTTAAATCCAGAAACAAGTAGCACAAGACTTTGCAAGAATTCTGCCGTGGGAAGGGTTGTTGCCTCACCAGTCTTTTTACCAGTCTTTAGTCTTTTTTCGGTCGCAAGGAGGGCAACCTCTTGAAATGTCACATGCCCCGTACCAATTCTAAGTGGTATGTAGGGGCAATTCTCATAGAAAATCGAACAAATCGCCTAAGTCAGCACATGGATTGTTGGACCGATTTGCCGGTTGCTCCCTTTCAACGCTAGCTAGTGCCACTAATGCTGTTATCAAAAGTCATCCCTCAGACAAATGCAACTGAACTCGTATAGCCCGTCCCCAGCAAACGTCTTTCTTTTCCTCATCCCCAAATAAGGCAATAGTGTATGAAGCACGCGCGTGCATGTATTTGGTCGATATACGAATTTGTTAAGCTTTATAACATGATTACAACAAACAAAGACACTGTATTGGAATGCATCTAGATGTGACTGGAATGCGTCTAGAAGCACTTGCGGTGGACAATGGAGGGGCCAGACTCGTCGTACTCTTGCTTGGAGATCCACATCTGCTGGAAGGTGGACAGCGAGGCCAGGATCGAGCCGCCGATCCAGACAGAGTACTTCCTCTCAGGCGGAGCGATGATCTTGATCTTCATGGTGCTGGGCGCCAGAGCGGTGATCTCCTTCTGCATGCGGTCGGCGATGCCCGGGTACATGGTGCTGCCGCCCGACAGCACAGTGTTGGCGTACAGGTCCTTACGGATGTCCACGTCGCACTTCATGATGCTGTTGTAGGTGGTCTCGTGGATGCCGCACGACTCCATGCCCAGGAAGGACGGCTGGAACAGCGCCTCGGGGCAGCGGAAGCGCTCGTTGCCGATGGTGATGACCTGACCGTCGGGCAGCTCGTAGCTCTTCTCCAGGCTGCTCGAGCTGGCCGCGGTGGCCATCTCCTGCTCGAAGTCGAGCGCCACGTAGCAGAGCTTCTCCTTGATGTCTCGCACGATTTCGCGCTCGGCGGTCGTGGTGAAGCTGTAGCCACGCTCGGTGAGGATCTTCATCAGGTAGTCGGTCAGGTCCCGGCCGGCCAGGTCCAGACGCAGGATGGCGTGAGGCAGAGCGTAACCTGAGAACGAACGAGAAAATCGTAAGCATCGCATTTGGGTGAGCAGTTCGGACATGGCACAGCAAGGCATTGATATAAAGGACAGCGGAGTGACTTGACGCTTCAGGACCTTGCGGCTTATTAGATAAGTTGATGATCGTTGTTCAAAAGCTGGGCGAAGTCTAAATGAACTCGTGTCGTGCTACTCACCCTCGTAGATGGGGACGGTGTGCGAGACGCCGTCGCCGGAGTCGAGCACGATGCCGGTGGTGCGGCCGGAGGCGTACAGCGACAGCACAGCCTGGATGGCCACGTACATGGCGGGCGTGTTGAACGTCTCGAACATGATCTGGGTCATCTTCTCGCGGTTGGCCTTGGGGTTGAGCGGCGCCTCGGTCAGCAGCACCGGGTGCTCCTCGGGGGCGACACGCAGCTCGTTGTAGAAGGTGTGATGCCAGATCTTCTCCATGTCGTCCCAGTTGGTGACGATGCCGTGCTCGATCGGGTACTTGAGGGTGAGGATACCACGCTTGGACTGGGCCTCGTCGCCGACGTACGAGTCCTTCTGTCCCATGCCGACCATGACGCCCTGGTGGCGGGGCCGGCCGACGATCGACGGGAAGACGGCACGCGGAGCGTCGTCTCCGGCGAAACCGGCCTTGCACATGCCGGAGCCATTGTCCACAACCAGAGCGGCAACCTCGTCGTCACACATGTTTGATGAGTTTTGTTTTTTATGTTACTGAAAACACAAAGGACGACCTTCGTTACTTCTCAGGTACGAACGAAGAGAGTAACTCACGAAAATAAAACACCACAGATCACAGACAAAGGACGTGCAGCTTTGACAAAAACTACGATTCAAAGAAAGCAACAACAAAAGTGACAGCTGACAGGCAGGCAGGCAGTTTTGGAAAACAATTCGAATTCACGCGCCTTCGCGTGTATTATATTTACGCTACTCCCGAATAAAATTCTCGCTTGAAATTCATTAGCGCCACAAGAAGCAAAATTCGTAGATCTTGCATTTCGGAATCTTTTTTTTTCATTAGACAACTGCAATATGATATGAACATCTTTATAAACGATAAATCGTAATGCCTTTCAATTCTTTTCAAATACAGTCGATAGATGGCACCAGTAGTTAACGCCTGAAGTTATACTGTTCCGCAGTGACTGGCTGCTTAAATCGGAAGATCTATCAGGTGAAAAATACGCGTTTCTTATCAATAAGCCTACTACGAATTCATCGTACAGCAAAATACCTAACATCCTTTTAATTCCCGTAATGGACACCGCGCCGACTAGGACCCATTCCGTTCCAATTAAGCCCCAGCCACCCGTCGAAAATAAATCAATTTCGGTCGGCGCACCACGTGGCGGGCAATGACACGAAACGGAACCGGTTCCCGGCCACTTTCCCGGTCCAGCTGGTAGGAATTCACACACGGCGAAAGTCGCGCCTCGCCCCGATAGGAGGCCAAGGAGGCGACACACCTGACCGCTTTCTGGCGGTGACCGGGCTGCGGCGGTGTGGGAGATTCGATCGTGATGTTCAAGATTGCAAAGGAAAAACTGTTAGTCAGCTGAAGACAAAAGGATCCACTCCGCTTTCCTAAACCCCGTTTTTTGCGATTGTGTGTAATAATTATTAATTCATTACTCTTTACCTTAAAGTCAGGAATCCAGATTTTTACAGACGCTACCAAAGGATGTAAGAGCTGAGAACCAGGTGAGAATCCAAGTGCTCGGGTCAAAGCTCCCCTCCCCTCCCCCCCACTCCTCCCTCCCTGCCGGTACGTCGGCAGTCAGCTGACCCGGGTCGTTAGCCGTGCCCCACTCCTGTCCCCCAGCCCATCAGTCACGTGGTCGCCGGGGGCGGTCACGTGCCCGAGGCAGTGGGGCGGGGCACTCCGTCCCAGAGCTCAGTATGTCGCGGCTATATATGGAGATCGATCGAGCGACCAGAATCGCTGGGATCTCAGGCCGAGATCTGTCGGCCGTGCCACGGCGCTGAAGACTACAGCGGCTCTGAAAATAGAGCGATAGCGAAATAAGCTGGAGGTTTGAAATAAGCCACGAACACAGAAAGCTATTTAGGACTTTCATTGGTTTCAGAATGGGAAAGATCCGTGCTGCTCAAGCAACCGCAGAAATAACGGTATTTATATACATAAGGTCCGATCTACAAGGTGATTATAAAAACCACACCACTCGATGTATTTTGAGCTCCTGATTCCATATCTGATAGTTATTCATGGCGCAACCAAGTTTTAAAACAACTGCGCAATATTTACCGTCGCCGCCGGCCACCATCCCACCACACCCGCCGTCACGCACTCCACCAGCCGTTTGCGCCACGTGAGATGGATCGAATGAATAAACTCCAAGGTTGAGTGAAAACATTACGCTATTCAATCTCATTATGAAAGTGACGTCATGAAAATGATCGTGGCGAAGCGGTGCAGTGCCGAAGGCAATGCCTTAGGAGAGATTACAGGCAATGGTAAGTCAAATATTTTTAGGTTAAGTGGTTGTGTATCTGGCCTCAGGCCGAAGGCCTGAGGCCTGATGCACAACCACTTAACCTAAAAATATTTGACTTACCATTGCTTGCAATCTATTCATGCGAGCAACTGTTTCCTTATCCCCGGGTAGGCAAAAATCAGTAGGTCAGGTTAGGTCAGGTTAGATTAGGTTCTGACAATTTTTGTCGTGTTTTTTTCCTATCCTACCCAACAAAACTCCAATTTTTTAAACATTTTTTTCGTGTTTTGTTATTTTGACGTCACTTTCATCAAACAATTTGAATAGAGAAGTAATGCTTTTTACATTTAAATTGCTTTTTGATTATTTTTTTAATTTTTTATGTTCAAATAATATAATTATGATATCTTTTCTATCAAATATGCCTAGTAGCTATGACCTTACGTAAGCTTCTTTCCATTCGTATCTGCAATCTAGAGCAGAAACTTCCGTTTCCGTTTGAGCAAACTGGTTTGAACCAGTTTTAGCGGGTGCTTTCCAGTGCTTTCCGCTTTCCCGCCAGTCTGTTAGTTGGATCATGGCTTCCGTGCCGGGTGGTTCGTTGTGCTCCGGGTGCAAGTGGGAGGAATACGAACTAGTTTCAGTTGCGTACCTACCGCAACGAGGAACGCGTCCAGCGTATTTTTCGAAACCACGGTGAACTAGATTAGAGGTAAGTAAATTTTATCTCTCCGATCCACTTTCAAGCATAAATTTTGCATATTCTTACGTTATTTGACATCCTGAATGTAGATAAGATGCTTACATGCGACGTAAAACAGTTCTACCATATTAAAAATATTTGCTACCGTATTTGGGGAAATGTTGGGAACCGGGGTTTTTGGGTCGGGGAGGGAATACAATGCCGTAAGAATGGTCATGAAAGTTGGGGAAAACTGTTGGGAACCGGGGTTTCTCTCCATACCCATAAACCCCGATTCCCCCTCCCCCACCCAAAAACCCCGGTTCCCAACAGTTTCCCCCAACTTTCATAACCATTCTTACGGCATTGTATTTCCTCCCCCACCCAAAAACCCCGGTTCCCAACATTTCCCCAAATATGGTAGCAAATATTTTTAATATGGTAGCACTGTTTTCCGCCGCATGTAAGCATCATATCTACATTCAGGATGACAAATAACGTAGGAATATGCAAAATTTATGCTTGAAGTATGGATCGGACTTTATGTAAATATTTACCGAAATAACTGAATCCGGTTTGCATTTAATAATAGAATACAGGCATGTCCATTTTACGGGCCATTTTGCAAATTAACCAATACATTGATGACTCAGAAGAGCAGCTCGTATGAAAAGAAATTCAATTCGTGGATCGAAAACTGGGACAAAGAGCGAGGAAAGAATGCAAATAACTCTGAGAAAGCTATCATACTACGTTTGATCTCGTTGCTGCCATGCGATGAACATTGAACAATGAACATCGCCCAAAATATATGTCAACCTAAAGGTTATTTCATAACGTTAGTGCCTCGCACTTACGTCTACAGAAACTTGGAATGTGTCCGGTAGGTAAACGGGGCACAACTGTAAGCGAAGCAATTTTAGCGGCAACTATGTAACTGCAAAACCCCTCATGCCACGCCCTGTAAGTACTCTGCCGGCACCGTCCGTCGGTTACCAGCAATGCCGCCCTTGCCACCGCCCAACAGAGCCAGGTGGGTCTTCAGCACTAGTCTGCGCTTATAACCATGCAAGCCATTCTCACCCATCTCCATTTAAATGGCCAGGATTGCATACTGCCTGGATCTCAACAGAGAGCCCTATCGCCCAAGCCAACGCCCCTAGCAACCATCCGACCATCCATCCTCAGCACCAACCACCAATCGACCCACCCATGACCTAGCCCTCCCTCACCAATATTCCCCAGCACGAACCAGCCCCCACCATCACCAAATCCTCCTCAAAACCCTTCCCACCCAGGCCAACGCCCCTCAGCACCCCCGGCACTCGACTCACCGACCCGTCCCGGCGCCGGTCACCAGCAGAGTGGCCGCCGGTTCCGCCGGTTCCCGCCGGCGGGAGCGGCACGGTGGCGCGCCAGTGGCGAATGTGGCGCCCTCGCGGCCAGCGCGCCACGCAGCCCCGCCCTGTCGAGTGTGGATCGCCGGCTGGGATAGGATTTGGGCTACCCTGACTCTGGGTCTGGGTTGGGTGGTTCGCGGGCCGGTTAGACGGGCAGACAGGTCGGCAGGAATGGGAGATAACACGGAACTTTGGCCGCCAGGTGTCACTGTAGGCGTTCCTGCTGATTCAATTTGCGCCGGTGCCGTTCGGAGCCGTGCCGTGCGGTGAAAGTGGGTGAAATATTGAGGAAGTAGTGAGTCACATGTGGCATAAAACCTAAATTTGGAAGAAAATGGCTCAGTGTTGTGTCTATGGCTGCTCAGAGAATGGTGGGTTTGTATTTTCTCGCGACAAGAGGCCGAGGAAGATATGGCTCAGGCTGCAACGGATTTCATCCCACCAAACACTTGGTTGTGTGTCGGAAACATTTCACCGACGATGATTTTTTGGAATATACTGCCTACGGTAAGTTTTTATGGTCATGCGCAGCTTTGTATCTAAGATATACCCTATCATTCCCCACCCGGGGAACTGGGAAGTCACCTACCGGCTACCACCATAGGTAAGTATCAAACGAAAAACGGGTCTGCTTTTCATGGAATATTCATGTCCTAAATACTACAGAGGTCAACAATCATTTAATCTTAGAATTATACAACTACCTGTATTTGTACCAGCTATTGCATGCTTCACATACATCTCACATCAACATCATAGGTGAGGTAGGGTAAGGTGCCTAATTAGCGACCCTTTCCGATTTGCGACCTACCTCCCTACAGAAAAACTGGCAGGAGAAAACGGGGTAAAAATGTCGTCAAGAGGTCAGCCATACTTTGGTTATCAAATTAAATTATTTTCCGGTCGTCGATGTTTCTGGTGGGACGTTTCAGGTGAGTTTAAATAAAAATGACGAGTTTCTTATCCAAAACGTGTGTGTTTGGGCCCTCTCTGATGAAAAGCGATGCACATTAGGATGATGCACCTTTTTATTCTGAATCGACATTTCTTTTTCAATTGATTGCCGTTTTCCCATAGTGAATCGCTCAACTGTGCACAGCATGGCGGTTAAAAATGTGTCGCAACTCATATTTCCTATTTGCGCCTGACATGGTCGCAAATAGCTCAAGAAGGGAAAGAAAGGGGAAAAGAGAGAAATGAAAACGAGGTGTTGCTGAACCTTGCAATGTGTGGCAGGGGATGCCAAATGTCGTCACCGACTGCAGGGGTGCCGAATTCAGCGCGGACCTCGAATATCATACGAGATAGCCCGCAAAATTTGGGTTTCCGCCTTCTTTTCGCCTTCGGTGCATCACGTGATCAGTTTTTACTTACGTAAATGTGTTGGATAAACGTTCCTGTTCGAGTGATTGACTGCTTTGCGTATAGGTTACCTTTCTGAGATCATATTTCATCTTTTCAGGCGTCGCATTTTTTGCCATTTTTAATATGGGGAAATCCATAGACTTATTAGCGACCCTCCCCGGTCGCTAATCGGGAAGAGTTCCCTATTAGCGTTTTTTGCAATGGTTTGCCAAAATGCTCACTACAAATAGGTTAGTGAATATTGGGGCAGAAAATGACCATATTTTAATAGAAAAATGAACGATCTCTCCGAAAATCAAGCCAGTAATACAGTAGCACCCACAGAGCGTGAGCAATGACGGTTCAAATTAAGGGGGTCGCTAATTAGGCACCTTACCCTACGTATACTTCATGATCCATCAAAGTTTAAGGCAAGAAAACACACTTCACAGTGCTATAAACAATGACACGCATTGTCAAGGGCCAGACAACAGCAGAAGAGGCTGAAGAAGGGGGTTATTCCATCTGTTACTCAGGGCAAAGCACCAGCTTCAACTGCTTCAGCAATTCGTAGGCAGGCTAGGCGCAAGGAAATGGAACATGGCCAGCTGTTGGACAGCTTGGTCAGTGCAAACAACTACAGAGCTTAGATGCTGTCCTTTACCTGCAGGTAAGATGAATAGGTTTGTGCCTTGTGACACTATATATCTATAACTGTTTATCGTTATTGACATTTGAGGAATGGACAGACACTGTCAGATCCAGACAGGATAGGAGATTCTCTGTTTTGTGATTTGGATGGCAGATGTAAGGGGATCACTTCTCAAAGTTTGTTTTTTGAAAGGTTTTTTTTTATCCCACAACTCACAGACAAGTCACAAAAGTATACTTAACTGGGCATATTGTATGTTCAATCTTAAGTGTTTTCATCTTTTGGCAGATGTTAATTGCTCAGAACCAACCAGTGGTAATAAAAGATGTGCATAAAGTTTCTGATAATGGTCTATCTCATGCCTTGTCAGTCTGTATACAGTATGTATGAGGCAGTTAATACAAATTTTATTGTTTTCACAGGTACAAGGACGGGCTCAACAGGCAGAGGAAATGGAGAAGAGTGCTCCACCTCCACCTGACGTTGCTGCTTATGAGGAGTGCGACACTGAAGGGGGGTGTGCTGCACCACTGCGGGGCTATTTGATGGTGCTGTCAATATCAGCACCAAGGTTCAATGTCTAAGATCTGTTAGCCTGTCGTGATGTACGTGTCATAACACCAGCGTTCCTTAAAGGGAAGTCCCAGCTCTCTCCCGCTGAATGCACTCAGTCGCTCGCTATCACGAGGGATCATATCCATGTCGGGCGTACCTATGACTGGTCTGATCAAGACTTACTCGTTTCTTAGGGGGCAAATCGATGCCAGTTACGTACCTGTTCTTTCAGACATATTCCGTTCTGTGTGTCTCGTCTGTAGCCTGCAGAAATCGCTCATGCAGGTGGCGGGGATGTGCGCGCTCTGGGACGTTAGCATAAGCAGACTGAGCTTCACCGTCTCATGTTTATTGTACATGCCTACATTTGTGAATGGTGCATTGGAGGGCTACATGTGTATGCTCGTGCACAGTGCATTGCTTGAAAGCTGTATGTTATTTGGTAATCGGTGGTATTGAATGCTTTTGAGTTTTGGAGCTTGCCTTGTCGAAGTGGTTTAACTAGTACTCTGCTATGTGTCGATGTCAGTTCAATACACCGCTGTTGACTATCATACACTGCTTCAACAGCCATGTGTTGTATTCGCCATCGCGCAGTGACGCTCATAAGTCATAAGTTCATTGGCATGAATAGAAACGAACGAGTACTGTCCGCAGCTGGTTACAGGATACGGGCATGATCTAAAGGAACTCGTACAGGGTGTAACGAAATTATCCGCCCATCTATTTTTCGCCATATCTGTTCGCATAGTTTCTTTTCTGACGTTAGAAGCGAGAATATTGGATGAATGCGTGCCTCTGGTATCGGCTCTCGCCTCGGCAGTGACCTGACCTTGCGATGTGACTCTTGCTCTGAGTAAGAGTCGAGTTACGGAAGGGTTCATTTGATAGTTTTCTATCAAATGATTGAAAGCTTTGGTTTCATTTGATGGCATGGCGGCATGAGCCTGAAGCTGGTCTGCCAGCAGCTGGACATCAGCAGCAGCCAGTTGCACCTCAGCATGATGCGCGATAATTGCTGGGACTTGGGTAACGGACGCAGCCCGGGCCGTGTTCCACGGAGCGCTGCCTTGATTTCACTTGTCACACACTACCCCTATATTTCCAACAGCATGGTAGTGTGCAACAAGTATGAAACCAAAAGCGCCAACAGCGTTGCCAGCGCTCCGTGATACCCGGCCCCGGCCGTGACAGCAAATGGATCGGCAGTAACGCCCTTGCTGCCACCTGGTGGCCATTATTGAAAGCTTTGCTCTGTGCTCTCCCATTCGGGGTAGAATAGTTAGCCCGGGCTGGACGAGTCTGTTGACTGGAACGAATTAGAACGGTCGGTAGCCGATGTGTTTTGACTGGATATTCACAGCAGGTCCTACTGGATTAAATGGAGCTGGCAAGTGGCTGTATCCGTTTTTTTAAAGTCCTATCTTAATCATTGGTTTCGGAAAGCATTATTGCAATAATTATGAAGAAAAATCGTATTGTTTGTGCCTACAGGGTTTCGACCTCAAAAGCTGAGGGATTCAGTTACGCAATCAGCAAAAAGACACTTCGGAATTTCCTTTTGCGTACTAGAGGAAGAGAGGAAGTAGATTTTTCCTGTGGAAATCCACCGTCTAATTACGACAGAGCTATGTCGTCGAGCGGACTGGGTTGACCGGGCGCCACTGCTCTGTTATCAACTGTGTCTGCAAAGTGTGCAATTGCAACACCCTCCAGTGGGCCGGAACTCTCCCCTCCCTCCTCTACCCTCCTCACATCCTCCCCTGCTCTACCCTCACATCCTCCGGACTCCAGAGCAGAGTCCAGAGCATCCTGTCGACTATCTGCCCGATGGCGATGGTCGCTCGCGCATCCCAGACCGCCGACACCAGACGAAGGGAGGGCACGGTCAGAAGTGCGTTGAACCGCTACAATATTGCGAAATGCTCCTCCCGGGCGTCCGGTTGGGAGAGTACGCTGCGCACTGTGCAACCATTAACGCCAGCCACTGCGAGTGCGCTTCTCTCAGACGCAGTTCGAGAGGGTGCTGCGGGGCTTCAGAGGCTGGCTTTGGTCGCGGGAATGACCGAGTTAACTTTGATTCAAAGTCTTTGCATCTCGCTTTTGTTCATTTTTAAATAAATGAAGAACATCTACAAAAGATAATCTTAAATGCTGTGCGAAAGCAGTTTTATAGAGCACTTTGACTCAGAACACCAGCTCCCTTCACGCTAAGGAAAAATATTGCACGACACCTCTCTAAACGGTAGCCATCTTTCCCTGGCGCGTGGTGCTCACTGCTCATCGTAACCAGATCAATGAGTAGTACGTAAAACGTGCGTGACCTATAATCATTAACCGTTCAATTTCCTCGTCACGCTTGGCAAATGTGTCGCGACTCTAGTTACCACCAGTTTGTCAGTTACGCGGACATTCAACCCAGCTCCAACTCAGTCCCCTATAGACCCAGCCCCTCCCCTCCAGTTCTCGTCTCCACGACACGTGGCTGCAGTGTAGATCGATGGCTCCGAGGGCGGCGCCCTGGCCACTTTGCCGGGGTGAGCCGCGTCGTCACGCGCCAGTCTGAGGTCATTGACGGGTCACACTGGCGGCGGAGACCCGTCGCCGGTCGCCCCGGTTGGCTGCGGAAGCGGAACGGACGCAGAGTCTCGGCACCTCACGGGGGTGTTGTGCAGAATGGCGGCGTCACGGGTCAAGGAGAAAGATGGGGAGATACGAGAGTGGGGGAGAAAATAATACACGAGAAAGGGAGAAAATGGCCACGGTCCGGTGTGTGTGGAATGATAGCATTTGAGCGAGGTGAGGCCGCAAATAGCAACAGGTGATGGAAAGTGATATAATACGGATAGCGCTGTAAAACCGAAAGCAATCTTACGCCTCTTGCATGTAAATTGAGGTAAAAGAATCACTGAAGCACACAGCTGCAATTATATAAAGGGCGATTCTCAGATATGTCGATATAAATATAGAAAATGTCTAAAATAAGGGCACGGGATTGCACGGTCCCCGAGCATAAGTATGTCAATCATTAAGCTTGCCTTTTCCAAATACCTCCAAAACACATGCTAAGTCCGTGAAAAAGCTTCATTTCAAACACATAGATGTAGGTACAACATTCCAGCCACCTTAATTAAACAATGTCTCCGATAATGACTTCAAATATCGGGACATCTGTTTCGAGAAAAACTTGAGGTTGTTTCCCCTCAGGTATCTTAGACATGGCGTAGAAATGTTCTCTCCGAACTCCAAAGCTACGACCTACAGGATTTCTCCCGGTAGAAGATCTCATTTGACTCGCCATGCCTCGGCTTACACGGCTCACTGGCCTAAATGTCGGACTGGTCACTGACCAATGTGACCATTGGGCGATGACGGATATGTGAGGTTGACGGGTGTGTCAGGCTTCCGATGTGACAGGTATTTGACGTGACACCGAAGTCTAAATGCAGAATGCTTCGATTGCCTAGATTAGAGGCCCGAGCAATAATTTCTGTCAATAATATCGCCATTGCATTAGTTTGTGGCATTGTGACTTTTGCGATTGAGCACTGAGTGAAATCAACACGTATTTAGGACGGTTGCTTCCTGATGCATTATTGTAGATCGTGTACTCAGAGCGTGCAATTTACAGGTTATAACCGTCAACAAATTTCCAGCGCGTCATCAAGTGTGACGTTTTTAAAGCCGAGAACAATGGTCACCAGCGTCATTACACTACGTATTACAAATTATCAGTAAACGACATACCAACATCACTAAATATGGCGTGTGGGTTCGAAAATGGCCCACACTGTCTAGTGTCTGGCCATGGCACCGACTCGCTGTGAATAAGAGCAACGGCTCATATTCTTAACGGGGAAATTTATATTTTTGATGATGTGCCTTAGGATATTTACGGAGATGCGGAATAGAATCTCCAAGAAGCCGGCCTTTTTTAGTTGGTCGATGCATGAAGGCTGCTTAAGAATAACATTAACGACAACGACACTTCATGGAAGGGCTTTCGCAGTCAGCTACCTCACTAATAGTTGTCTAGATGAATAAATTCAAAACTTCATCTTTAAGGAAATGAGGTTGCAACACAATCTTCTTATTGATTGCAAAAATCAATTCCAAATCAAATAATAATGCGTGTGCATATGACATTTAATTTGCATCAACACACATTTTACCACAGTCACAAGCCTAATAATTTCTGATGTTTGAAAGCAGAAGCATGGAAGCGGCGTGGAGCGCATCTATCCCCCACCAGGTCCATCAACAGTGCCACCCTCGGCCCTAATCGGTCCTGACCCAATAAGGGCACACAACGCGGGCCAACCAACGCCCATCACAGTACCGACCCACTTCCTCCCCAGCCAAGGACAGACACCCCTCTCCCCATCCCCTCCCCTGCCACGCCCCTTTTCAGCCCCCTCTTACCGTGACCCTCACAGACGTCCTCCGCGTGAGCAGGCCGGTACCGAAAGGACCCTACACCGCCCGCCCAGCCACCGCTGCGCCGCGAGGTGGCAGAGGCGTTCAAAGGAGGGATTCTCCTCGCTAGGAGCCCCTACCCGCGGCGGGTGGCGAGGAGAGGGGCGGCACCCGCGCGCCCGCTCCGCAGCACCGCTGGAGCCGCCCCTGCGCCGGATGCGCGCCCTATCAGCCCAGATACCGGGTGACACGCCGCCCCCTCCGGTCACTGCTCTGTCGCCGCCAGTGCAACAGGACCATATTTGGTGCGTTCTGTAGCCGCCAGGCGCGCGGCCAAGTTAGGAGCGAGCCTCCTCCCCTTTCCGTCCCCCCCCCTTCCCCGGGCGGCAGGGCAGTGGGGCTCGGGATAAAGCGGTTCTCGAGATGCGGGTTGGTTATCGGGTGTGAACCACTCAAGGCGTAGGTGGTGAGACGACAGGTCACGGACTTGGTAAGAGTTGTAGTGACGAGGGTATTTA
The DNA here is from genome assembly GCF_019059575.1 of Amphibalanus amphitrite. NCBI lineage: Eukaryota > Metazoa > Arthropoda > Thecostraca > Balanomorpha > Balanidae > Amphibalanus > Amphibalanus amphitrite. The sequence goes on along the minus strand of NW_024882739.1, from coordinate 84,427 downwards.
AATCCCAGTCGAGAGCTGATGATAAGTCGTTGACGTATTTCAAGCGCAAGCGATTATAGCGTCTGATTCATTGGATTGATAAATAATCGACACGTTTATTTTATATGGCATGGGCGTGATTGACATTAAAAGTTGTCGACCTTTGGTCCACTGCTGATAAACATTCGAAACTTTTTTACCTATTGAATCTGGATTCCATTGCTCCTACCTGAGGTTGAGGTTGAAGCTTCTCTCCCTCAAAAGAGTTTCTTGCATTTGGAATATCAAAAAGTGAAATAGTTAGCACCAAATGCATCAAATGACCATTTATCGTTCTAATTTGAATCATACATAGCTTGCTGCTGCCGAACCGGGCTGATCAACTGAATCCAATCGGAGCCTAAAACTATCCAAACTTCTTCACCACAACAGCATTATCTGAAACTAAAAAAAAAATCCGTACCTCAACCAAGGTATAGCGCAATCAAATGAGCCAACCATCAAGCAGAGAAACCTGTCTTTATCAGACCTACCCTGATGCTTAGTGTTGATGCGGGAGCATGATCTTACCATGATGAGATTCGTTAGCTGGTCGATGACGTGAGAGGACATATTTGACGTCGTTTGTCGACCCATGATATGTGTGGGCCGACTCAGATGTGAAGGCGGTTATTTCTTATCAAGATTTGAAACGGACCACTCGTGAGGCGCATGAAGAAACGGAAGCTTATTTCACGATTTGTAGAACTTGAACTTAAGGGCACAGCAACAGGGCGGTAGGGTGATTTGTCAAATTAGGATTGAACTTAATTTGTTGGAAATCTTATTGCACTTATGATATCTAGACGTGTTTATGAGTTGATTATAAGTTATCCCGTAAACGCTGCCCAAGGATACAGCGTTTCAAGGATCAGCAAACGCTGATACCAAGCATAGAACTACGGGTTCGAAACCACCAAACCGACCGGCTTCGTTACAATCAAATCAAACCATGTTAACACGTAGATGTCAGCCTAAGCTCTAAATTCACACTGCTTCTAAATTCACACATGACACAAATGGTATCTAATATCTATAGACCCCACTGTCCATAGGCACTATTTAGTCACGCAGATTAGCAGACAATCAGGGGCATCAGAAATCACAATTAGTAGAAACTGGGCCATCATCTGTCGCTAAAGTAGCTTCCAAATTATCACGGCCGCTTTAGACGCTCACTGAGAGACACACATACATCACTGGAACAACAGATGTTCGCTACTTCGACAGACAACCAGAGGGACAGACGCGGGCTGTTCACTGTTCGGTGTTCGGTGTTGGCAGAGAAAGAGGATATTTGTCCGATATCTGGTGATACGGTCTGACAGATCCCAGCAACAGCTGTCCGAGTAGAAAAAAGAAGAACGTGTGGTGTGCCTCTCTGGACGTTCGTTCTCGTGCTTTTACGAAGGTCAAAGCCGTCAAAGGGTTAAAAAAATGTTAAAGTTGGCCCTCTCCAAAATGTCAGCTGAGATGTCTTGAGAAAATATGCACATCTCTTTTATTGCATGCTTATCACGCATTATTATTTTGTTTAGTGGTATCGAGTCCTAACTTTGTATTCTTCTTTATCAGCTATTACTTATGTGCTTCTACATACACATCCCCACACTGGTAAGTACCTAGCTCCTCGGATCTCAGAATACGATGACCACCGTTCTCAAACCATCGACAGACTGTCGTCTCGCGTTCTGACAGACGCTGATGATCCACCCGTGTCCGCTGACCGCACAGCACGTGCCTGGATACAAACGGGGCCAGACGACAGATGGTCCACCCACAGCCGGACCGCTGGACCGCCGGACCGGACCGAGATGGGATGGGACCAACATGGTCCCGCATGTCGAGTCGAATGTCCGTGTGGTGTTGTGCTCGTGTCCGCGATGTTCCATGTCCGTGTATGCAATTGGTATGCTACACTTAAGTTTACTTCAACAACAGGTCGCACCCCCTCCCCCGCGCTCCCATGGCAGTTTGAATATGTGACCTTTGCCTCTCCTATGTAGACCGGCTCAAATCTGTTGACGTCATCACCCAGAACCAGACCCCCGTACTCCAAACAATCGCTATGGCTGATACATAAACAGTAATCCTTGATAAACATTTCATGGCGGTGATGACGCGACTCCTAAAACGCGGTCATCGGTCTAAGAAGTAGGGCGACTTTATCGACAGATAGGTGAAAAGAGGATTAAGAGGCAAGCCCGGAAGATGGAGGCTCAAGAGCCCTTCAGTGATTCGATATCGGAGATATTGGAGTGGCGATGAAGTGTATATTTGCCCAGGACTTTACAAGTGCTTCAAGTGCTTCATATCAAAGCTTTTTTTCGTGAGAAGTTTGTCACATCGGAAGTGTAGCGTCATGTGCCCGTGTTGATTTAAACACGTATATCCTGATTCCGGTTAAAGATGAGTGTTTCCAGCGGATGAAGTGTGTTAACATAAGATTCACGTGAACGAGTACAAGTGCAAATTATTCCTTCGTTCAATGATTACGCCGGAAATTTATCAAGCATACTCACGTGCTGATATGTCGAGTCGTGGTCGAGTCCAAACTAGTTTATTGACGTGCAAGGCGACGAGGAAACTTACCCAGTGATGCCGTGCTTTTGTGCCAATTATACAGGTCAAGCCAACTGTATGTACAGGGTAACTCGAACGGCAACCGAAGCGTGTTAGCCCTGCTAAGCTAATGGTTACATTTTATTCAAATACATTCGAATGGGGCAGAATGTTTTACTGTCATGATCACGACCAAAGTTCGGGTTCAGTTATACAATGAGTGGCACTTAAAGTCTACTTTTTCTGTGTAAAACATATAGTTTTAATTTTTCAGCCTCCAGCAAATTTAAGTAATACATTCGCATTGTTTCGACTTCTAAATTGCTTGATTGAACATCGGTTATTGAGTTTAGAGGACTTTGCCGCAGGTATATTGGATATACCCTACCACTTACCTTGAAGCAAATGCGCTTCATTGTTCTCAGTTCTCCGCCATGTGCTGATTGTTCCATCGACGGCTGTTTTATGGCAGCGCCACCATTGGCACCGTTTCCCCGACACGACCATTATATGAGTCATGGCATTATCCCAACACTGACCAACCCCATTGAGCACGCTTCGCCGATTCATCCCAACCAAACTGCAGACAGCACACACGAGCTCTGAAAACTGACGACCGGGGTACACCGCGGAGGGTCACTCAAAGGTCACAGGTCAAGGGCCGATCGTTTGACCTTTGACCTCATCTGCCGGGTGGGCGGTCAGCTTAGTATCGAACGCTGCTGTTTGCTAAATGAATCCAGCCGGACTAACTACATAGACATTAGACATAAAGTCGTGATATACGAGCAGCGAATAAAAACGTGAAAGATGAACTAGTTCGGCTCCGCTGTCCTAAACTACGACACTACGGCATGAATAGCGGGTTCGTCCATGACCAGTTTCAGGAAAGGGAAGTGTTCTCTTCCTGGTATCACCTTGACCTATTTCACGTTTTGTTGCTTTCTTGCTCCTTGTCTAAACATGCGCGCCTCTTTCATTACTTTCATCCCTTTTCATATCTTTCATACCTTTTCAACAAAAAATATCTCAGGTGATACCCTTTTTCGTTTGGGTTTTGTTTACCACTCATGAACAACTTCGTGAGCAGGACGCACGTGTGTTTTAGCTTTCTCGATTGTTGATTTTGAAGCAATAATCTACGAGCATTAGACATTCATCTGAATTAGACCGTTGCGTGTTCACTATTCGATCATATTTCACTACAAATCAAAACACGGCAATATCTCCATCTGTAGATATGACTCAGATATGCGCTGCGTGCATGACGGCCTGTAAAAATGTCCCATAACATCACCAATCTTCATTGTTCATCTGTGGCACGAGCTATGCATTTTTGGGGGACCACACCCGCAGTACCATTGTGCATTGTTGCACCGTGCGGCATGCAGCGTTGAGCGTGCGCCAAAGATGAAGCGGGCGACGGCTACCGGCAGCGAGCAGCGGTTATAAGCGGCAGCGGGCGGCGGATGCCCGGCGGGCGGACAGCGAAGCACCCTGTAAGCATGACTGAGCGCACACATTTGGGGCCGCTCCCACCGTTCAGTGCGGTCGGTCGCCGGTCGTAATGGGTGTCTGGCGCTCCAACGGCGGGGACTCGAGCTCAGCGGCTGCCCCCGAAAATGCAGCGGCAACCGTTGATTTGAGGGAGACCGAGAGATGATGTGTCTCACTTGCGAGACAATGTGGCTCATTCATGTAAAGAAATAAATACATTTATTGAGGTTACCTGTTAGCTTACATTTGCTCTGGTTATCTTTTATCATTGAGCAACATTGGAGTCTTGAATTGGCTACGATTTTTTTTTCGTCTGGAAAAAATTAAAAACGTCAAAAACAGATACAAGCATAACGGTAGTATGTCGCAGCAAGGTGGATAAATGTGCTGACCATTACCTCTGGGCCTTTTCTACCAAATGGGAGGCCGCTGAGGAATCTTCGGTCACAGGTTACCGAGGGCATTATGGGCTGGAGACGCTGCAAACGTTTACTTTGAGATTTAAGCCGAGAAAGGTTGTACGGTCGCGGGTGTCGCCTGAATGAATAAAAACTGTTTTATTTTATTTCTTTCTTATTTCAGTGCAAGATCATGAAATGTGTTCGTTCCAGAAGTGGCATTCTAGTCAGCCTTTTTCAGTTTTCCTCAAAAACTTAGTAGCTCGAGGCTTCCAGTTATAAATTTTAAACAACCCTCGCCTTCCCTTCCACTCCAGCACGTCAAAAACTTTTCCAAGTGTGTCACCCAGTTCGTGTCTAATTCTCGCCCAAATGCCTCCACTCAGCTCTCCAGTCTGCGTGCCATCCTCTCCGGTCTACATTCTCCCTCCCCTCCCCTCCCCCAGCGTTTTATCGTTACCCGAGAACCCGGCACTCCCAGACACCGGACATCCTAAATTCAAACCTTCCCTCCCCCTCCCCACCGGTACCAACCGCCTGCCATCGCCCCGCGGGCCCGCGTGAGATCGCCCCAGGCACCAACGGTCGAAAGAGCTGACAGACTGCGCCGCAGAACACGAAGACTTCAACGCAGGAGTGGCATAGCCCCCGGCAACGGCTCACCTGCCTGGCTCGTCGGACGGGGGGGGGGCGGACGGTTATGGGTATTGGCCTTGGCCTTGTAGAGCCGTGCAGGCATACAGACATGCTGGTGGCGTCCCTGACACGATGACACGGCGTGGCTGTTGTTGTTGTTGTTGGTTTTCCCTCCATCCGCGGCAGAGCCGCGGTGTAGCTTCAGCTCTGGAGGGCCCTGAAAGCGGCCACCAGGGCCGCCACCGTGTCGCCGCGCCTGACCTCCTCCACCGTCGGCAGTATGTTGCCGACCGCCGGGATTCTGAGGCGAACCCCCATCAGTCCCGGGCAGGTCAGCAGGATGTGTCGAGGTGTGTCGGCTTGCTCGCCGCACAGCGGGCAACGAGCTGCAGGGCAGTCGAGGTTCCTGCACTGTGGGCAGTCCGCAGATGGGTTTCGTCCGATGGAATGGAGAAACTGCGCCGAGCCGCTCCAGCGCCCAGTGCGGATCTGGTGGACGTCTACTGCTGTCGTCCTGTCCATGTTGGTGAGAGGTGGTGGCCATCTTGCACCCATAAGCTCTCTGTACCACCCCGTTGCGGCTTTACGGTCGGGGTCCGGGTATGTCGGCCTGTCCCTTGCGGCGCGGTCTCTGGCGGTGCGGACTGCCGCTCGGTAGATGGTGTCTACATCGAGCATGACGTCTTCTTGTGCCAGCGTCGCAGCCTCGTTTGCCAGGGCGTCGGCGGACTCGTTCTCTGGGATCCCGCAGTGGGATGGAACCCACTGGAGGGTGACCGTTCGGTCTCCGGCGGTGAGCTCCAGTAGCTGCTTCCATATGGCAGCGCCTCTGGCCGAGCGCTGTGCCGACGGACCCTCTCTCAGCGCCGCTATCGCCGACAGCGAGTCGGTACATATAATGACTGGTTCTGGTGCGTCCCGCTGGTGTGGCTCGGCGTGGCTCGGGGTGGCGGCGCTCTGGTGGTGATGCTAGTGCCATGTTGGGATGGTTATGGTGTTGGGCTGCATGTTAGTGACATTTGTGACTATTAGTGACATTGGTGAAGAAGGGACAGGGATGGTGTCTGCGCCAGTTGAACGGTTTGAAGCGAAAGGGTTAAGGAAACTGACACAAAAAATGCATTGTATTGAAATGATTGCAAGGTTTCCTAAAATAAAATGGTGGGTCATTTTACAATTGCCCCGTTCTACACATTGCTCATGGTTCTTCCTTTCAGTAATAATGCAAATGTTCACTCTAAGTGCAAGCAAACTTGCCATTTCAGACACACATTCTTCTCCGCAAATCCAGTGGTTGACGCATAGACTTCACCTGTCGCGCACGCTCGCAGCTCGCTGTCCTTTTCCAGATCTCAGATATCATCTTTATACCTCGTCTCGGCGGGACATCTTTCTTCCATCACCGCGCTGATGTTCTGTCTATATGGCTGTCCAACCACTATATGGTTCTGGCTCTGTTTGGAGCTGGGAGCGATATCTCTGAGAGGCGACTGCGGGCTGTGTGACCAAATATGGAAAACTGCTGCGGACTTGCGATTCTGATAGGGCTTCGTGGATCTATGCGTGTGTTAGATCTGTGACTAACAGAAACGGTATGTGCCAAGTTTGAGTTTTGTTGACACGGAAACTTGCAAAAAGTGAAACGGTTTGATTAGATTGGAAGAAGCGGGTCAGCGCTGTTGATTCTATGATGTACCCGGTACTAAAAAATTGAAAAAGCACACATGGCTGTGTTGGGTGGCAGGTGGTTTCTTGATTTCATGATTTGAAGAAATGTATTAGCGGTTATAAACATAATGTTAGCTACAGAAGAAAGCCTGATGCTCGCTAGGCCCATCTATTTGACTCAGTCTAAACAGAGACAGCTAGAGATGAGTGTTCTCAAGCGTAAGCGGTCTTCAACCGGGGCTAAAAGGCCAGCGTCCACTTCAGTTAGTCGCGGAAGAAAGAGTATCAAGCGTTTTCATATTCAGAGCAGACAATTCCAGGAGCACCGTTCAATTCTACTATGGCTAATGTGCACCGACTCCGGTCTCTGCTCCGTGGAAGTCGGCCGTCATCTGCTCGCGCTTTGTCATCGCCTCGGCACCTCTGCTGGTGAGAAGTGGGCCGACCGACCGTCCGTCCGACCGCGCGGACCGTCCCACTCATCTCAGCGGGTGTCTGCGCTGCCTTCAAAGTATGCCTGCACCTTTACAGAGGCTCATGGCAGAGGAAAGTTTCCGCTCCAGCGCTGGTAGCAGGCAGAACACCCAGCACCGTTCTGCTCGCGCACGGCCGCGCGCCGGTGTCGGATGGTCCGCTGACACCGGTTTGATGAGCGATAACTATTGACAGCAGCTGCAGAACATGCCCGTTGGAGAGAGATGACAGATGTGATGACGATGGCTGTGTTTCTCTTAGCGTTATCAGCTAGCAAGCTAGCGAGCTAGTTTCAAACAACAGTCATCTGTCATGCAAGTGGCGGCACTAATACTAGTTTACAAATGAAAATAGTCATCAGACGGCACTAATACTAGTCTGCAAATGAAAATAGAGCCATCTCGTAGTCAAACACCGACAGCTAAGAGAAACCCCTCCTCTGTCCAGCGCAGTGCCGCGCGGCAAATCAGGCTAATCACCGTCGCGTACCGAATTCGGCGCACTGGAGACGACGGACGCGGCGCGTTTTGGGCCGGTGGCTGACACAGGGCCGCCAGATGTGCCGTGCCGATGGACGGTCACTGACCGCACCAGAGGAAAGCTGCAGACCAGACGACGGACGGTGAGGAGACGAGAGGGTGGGGTCGTTACGGATAGGTTAGGTGGAACCACGTCACTTCAGGGTCGTTACCTTAAAAAATATACTAATTTTCGGTTACCTCTCTTCATCTATGGCGAGTGACGAACTTCTTTAGTTGGGACTGGAGACGAGTCGAACGCCTTCCTTTTTAGTAGTTTAGAATTGGGGCGGGCAATTAATTACTTTTTTAAAGGACAAATACAAATGCCACAAACAAATTGGAATTTTCATCCAGTGCGACCGCCGGGCGCCGACCAGCTGAATCCCGCGTAACATTTTTACTTAATTGACCAATAACAAATGTAATCACATATCTTCACCAGCTATCGCAACATGAACCAATTCGACCAGACCAACTGATTCAAAGTACACATCAAACACAAGTCCTCTGTTACCAGGAACGTGCTGATAGGATAGGCAAGTCTTCACAGTTCACCCCATGACTGGAGGTGCCGTGTGACCGTGAATCACGAGCACGCAACAGGAACTGCCCAACGCCGCGGATCAGCGTCCAACACCGATGAAACACGAGGAAGAATTCCTCACTGCCAGGAATCATACACGTCAAGTACTTCCGTTCCTTGCGACGCAGTACACCTCAGAAGTAACCATGGAAACGATGAATCAGCGTCCTGTGGCGGTCTGGTTACTTGGTTACTTAGGTGACGTGGTGATGGACTGACTGACAGGATTGGGTTCGAGAATCGAGAAGGTCATAGGTCACGCGTCATCGGGCATGGTGACTTACATAAATTGGCGATGTACCCTATGGTTTGCGGTGTTCCATTTCTGTGACCTGTGGGATGTGGATAAGATGGTGGGAACTGGGAAGCAAGATACTCATAGTTGTGTTAAGCTGGCACACAGATAAGTGACAAGTAGATATGCAAAGGTACTGCTCCGCAATATTGAGATGCCTTTTCTCAATAGGACCTCGTCACCTCTTCGTCTTCTTTGCTAGTTTAGACAAGCAAAATCGGCAATAAACAATATAATAAACCAATTGGCATGCCATTATGATCATATCATGTGGCTACAGGCTACAGTTGACAACAGAGCGATGCCTCTTTTATAGCGGGCGCCGGGCAGTCAGTTGCCTGGCATGGTAGGCTGTGCCGCACGGCGCAGACTGTCGACTGAGTGTTACACACAGTTCGTGCGACGCTACCTACGCTCACCATAGACACGTTTAATTATTTGATCACTGACTTGAGCGGCGCAACTTACCGCTCCAGTCCACTAATAGCTTGTGTGAGGGGTGAAACATCATTCTTTAAGCAACTGTGCTCTGCGTAAGCTGTGTGACATATCTCTCTGGGACAGATTTAGGTTGCTGTCAACAGACAGCGCCAGAAGAAGTTCCAGAGGCTGCGAAACGGGTCAGTCATCGAATCGAACAGCTGAAAATTGATAGTGACCAGACTGGCACGTCAGCATGAGAAAGAAGGGTTACGCTACGCGTTAGTTGCACGCACTCTTATAAACGTTAGGTCTGTCACAAATGGCAGGGAGCTATGATTGTTTAAAGGGACCCTCCCACCTTCAAAAAAGTTTATGAATTGGCATGAAAGTGATGTCGCTCGGTTCAGAAAGAGCGAAAACGAATATCTACCAAATTTCACCGAAAAATATTCACCGGTTTTCAAGATATTATACTTTTACTTTTGTTTACTTTTTTGGGATCTCCGCTGTTTCTAGCGACTTTATTTTAGAAGTGCGGCGTTTGCGGCAGATGTTGCGCGCAAATAGCATATACCACCGCGTGCTACAAAACGTTTTAGTCAAACATTTAAAAATCGTTAGATATTTGCGCTGACGTCACACATTCAGAGGGGTATTCCTAAGCATTAGCCCCTCTGAATCAAAATGCTGCAATTTTGAAATTCAATATTTCTGATTTAAGGCATTTCTCGATGTTGTGAGTGCCGAAACCGGTAATTGTGAGCCAGGGACCCCATTTTGGCTATCTCAACTCAAATCTAATGTTAAGGTGGGAGGGTCCCTTTAAAGACGTTTTTCATGACTATCAACCAGCGTGTTTTTGTTTTGCACTCCTAAGATGAATATTCATTATTCACCAGCACCTATGTTTTAAATCTCCTGGAAAACAATTATTCCCGTAAATAGCTAAAACTTTTAGCCTAAAAGCCTAAAAGAATTAACTTGGAAGAAAAACTTCAGTAATCAAAACGTAAAAATAAGCTGCCATTACACCTGTAACAATAACATCTGTCCTCCAGACTCCAAAAATGTTAAGTTGTGGACAAATAAGACACGACTCTTCAGCATACAGCACGATCAATCGTCTTTTGTACCGAGAAAATCCCTTATTGCCCAGAATTAGGAATATCTGTCACTAAGAGACCAATCACGATCACATGACTTTGACGTCATCTCGCGCCAGTGGCGGATCCAGGGGGGGGGGGGGGCAAAATGGGCATTTGCCCCCCCCCCAAACGGCATGATTTTAACATTACGCCTATGGGCGATGCATGGAAAGAATCGATAAATTTTTATGGTTTGCCCCCCCCCAAACCTCTGAGCTGGATCCGCCTCTGTCTCGCGCGGGTGGGACTAAATGCTTACTTCGAAATCTAAGCTACGTTGCGGCATTGGCGGTTATGTGCGGCGTGTATGCCGCATGATTAGTAAGCGGCGACCACTAAATTAAAGACTCAAACGCTCCGACCGGTTCTCAATGAATAACACTGCATACCAAAAATGCCAACCGCTCTCGTCATAAGATATTCAGCTTTAAATAACTAGGTTATCTACATCATCATTTTGAACCAAATTAATACTTTCAACTTAACTCACTCATTCCTTCCTTTGTTGTCTCCAAACAGTCTTTCGATACTCTGGAAATCGTATGCTAAATCCCGTACCTGTATGCGACTGGTGCATATAAAGGCCGATAAAAGAATTTGAATAGGCTCTGGCATGCGATTTCCTGCTACCCAAAAAAGTCTGTTTCAGTCTTGCTATCAAAACATGACCTCGCCCGCACAGGGGGGGGGGGGGTTGATGCAACCCCCCTAAGGTTTTTCGCGAATAACTCGCTTAAAAAGCGGCTGATCGCGACGAAACTTTCAGTACCCTCGCATTGATCAATTTAACACCCATCCTGAAAATTTCATGACCCTGACCCAAATGACCTTTGACCTGTGACCTACTTTTCGAGACCATGTTTGGCCGGAACCGCGATTCAGCGTATGTCGGCTCTCATTAGCAGCGCGTTTGCAGTCTTTTCGTGGCTTCAAGCGTTCAAACATGTGATATGATGTTGCCCCCATGCATTAGGGTGGGTGTCAAGGTCACCTGAAGGTCAGGTCAGGTCATTGACCTTTGGTGACCTCGGTTCACTTTTTCGAATTTGACATGTTTCTAGGTCAGTTTTTCGAGCTGAATTCGAATTAAGCAACCACATGAACGTTTACAAAGTAGTTTTTGTGCCTTCGTAACATGTTACGAGGCTGTCAGAGGCGGTTGACACCTACTACAAATACCTGGCAGGACCTCTACTGGTTGACCTGACCTGACCTAACCCGACCTGGCCTAAATGAATGAAGACATCATCTGTGATCAAAACTAGCATGATATTCGCGATCAGCACCCCGAAAAACCCCATAGCAGCCACACTACGACGTTCTAACAGGTCCCAATTTTCCCGCCTTTTGGGTCATTGACCTGACCTGGAAGGTCAACCGATGACCTAGGACCTTAAAATTGGGTATCATCGGCTTTCTCTCGTCACGGGCAACACGCTCGTTTTTTCCGCGAAGCTCTAGCTTGATCAGGAGCGAAACAGCAAGGGGTTATACCTTATACGTTCGCGGCTGAGTATTAATTTCGTTCAAAACAATGATGTAGATAAGTTAGTTATTTAAATCTAAATATCCTATGACGAGAGCGATGGACATTTTTGGTATGCAGTGTTATCCATTGAAAACAGGTCAAAGCTATTGAATTTTTAATTTAGTGGTCGCCGCTTACTAATCATGCGGCATACACGCCGCACATAACCGCCAATGCCGCAACGCAGCTTAGATTTCGAAGTAAGCATTTAGTCTCACCCGTCTCGCGCCCGCCAGAGCGTCGTCAAACCAGACAAAACCAGACAGAGTGTCGCTCGCTGGGTCCTGCTGCTCAACGATTTCGATTTCATTTTTTTTTTTTTGCGACTCAGCACGACCAGTACCCGGCTCAACCGTCGCGGGGCGGCGGCAGCAGCGGCGGCGGACCAGCCGGTCACGTGACCGCGCCGCCGTCGGCTGCGCTGTTTCATTGATGACCATATATGGTCATCTGTGTTCTGATTGGCTGACGGCGGCCGGCCGGCGTCGGCCCAGATAGTCGCTCGGTGCGCCGGTAAAGCCAAGAGAAAATTCTTTCCGGTGCTCACTTCTGTGTGGAACGGTGGACAGTGCGGTGCTCGATTCTAGTCTGTGATATTTATTCGGTAAGTGAGCTTACATATAGTGATGTTGGGTCCTGTGCTGCTGTGTGTCCCGGCTCCTCCTTTGCGATTGCGTTTCTCCGGGCGCCGGTTCGAGCCGGGTTAAAACTTTTGCTCGTATTTTGTGATTCTTGCAGTGTTTCATCAAAATTTTGTGTTAAACGGTTGCCCTAAACCTGTATCTTCATTCTAGCACACTGGTTGCGTTTGAGTTAAAGTACTATTCGAGTTTTTGCCCGTAACCGGTGACCGGTCATGTCTGTCTGCAGCAGATGAAAGGTTGCTGGCTCTTATCTGTAGCTGGTCACTATAAGGGGACGTGACGGTGGAAATGATGAAAATCGAAACTTCGCCTTGCCATTGATCCACAAAAACATCTTACCTCACCATTTAGTGTAATCAACTTGAGCTGATTGAGTTGAAAAGGATGTGCGCCACATTCGTCTCTGAGGACTTCAAGTAGTTTAATTGGGCAGTGTGCGAAAAGTTTCAGTCAAAACCCAACGTATTGTCATTCCATGCCAATTAGTGATACCGCTCATCTCCCGTTCAATTCATTCGCGGGCGGTGTTCGCTTCTTGTGCGACATTGCTGTCCCTGGGGCGCCATAGGCCGAGTGTCTTCAATATTTACCGCCCGCATTTTAACAACTCGTAATTGTCTTAGCTATGCCCTTGTGTTGCTGTACTCGCACTTATCGCCCCCTAAGACACGGCATCATGGCACTGTGCAGCCGCCGGCCAGTGGGCGTCAACCCATCGATTTCCTTCTGCCGGCCGGCCGGCCGGCGAGCGCCGCTTTCATGCCCATATAAGGCGCGGCTCGGCGGCGGCAGCGGCAGCGGCGCGGCCACTCGGTGATTCAGGACGGCGAGGGGCCACCGACCTTGAACAGAGCCCGGAATGTGCCGGGCGGCTGCGGGGGCGGCTGTGCCGGGAATTTGAACCGCCGCCGCGGGTGGGGTTCGTGGGAAGGGCGGTGAGCCATGGGGCCCCAGGGTGATACCGGTGATTATCGGGTAGAATGTAGAGATACGTGGATATGTGGCTCAGACTTGTGGACTTACGTGATGCGTGACTCAAGTGCTCGAAACTAACGACTTCCTGTTTGTCCTTTTCAGTAACTTATCTCAGCCAACATGTGTGACGACGAGGTTGCCGCTCTGGTCGTGGACAATGGCTCCGGCATGTGCAAGGCCGGTTTCGCCGGAGACGACGCTCCGCGTGCCGTCTTCCCGTCGATCGTCGGCCGGCCCCGCCACCAGGGCGTCATGGTCGGCATGGGACAGAAGGACTCGTACGTCGGCGACGAGGCCCAGTCCAAGCGTGGTATCCTCACCCTCAAGTACCCGATCGAGCACGGCATCGTCACCAACTGGGACGACATGGAGAAGATCTGGCACCACACCTTCTACAACGAGCTGCGTGTCGCGCCCGAGGAGCACCCGGTGCTGCTGACCGAGGCGCCGCTCAACCCCAAGGCCAACCGCGAGAAGATGACCCAGATCATGTTCGAGACGTTCAACACGCCCGCCATGTACGTGGCCATCCAGGCTGTGCTGTCGCTGTACGCCTCCGGCCGCACCACCGGCATCGTGCTCGACTCCGGCGACGGCGTCTCGCACACCGTCCCCATCTACGAGGGTGAGTAGCACGACACGAGTTCATTTAGACTTCGCCCAGCTTTTGAACAACGATCATGAACTTATCTAATAAGCCGCAAGGTCCTGAAGCGTCAATTCACTCCGTAGTCCTTTATATCAATGCCTTGCTGTGCCATGTCCGAACTGCTCACCCAAATGCGATGCTTACGATTTTCTCGTTCGTTCTCAGGTTACGCTTTGCCTCACGCCATCCTGCGTCTGGACCTGGCCGGCCGGGACCTGACCGACTACCTGATGAAGATCCTCACCGAGCGCGGTTACAGCTTCACCACCACCGCCGAGCGCGAAATCGTGCGCGACATCAAGGAGAAGCTCTGCTACGTGGCGCTCGACTTCGAGCAGGAGATGGCCACCGCGGCCAGCTCGAGCAGCCTGGAGAAGAGCTACGAGCTGCCCGACGGCCAGGTCATCACCATCGGCAACGAGCGCTTCCGCTGCCCCGAGGCGCTGTTCCAGCCGTCCTTCCTGGGCATGGAGTCGTGCGGCATCCACGAGACCACCTACAACAGCATCATGAAGTGCGACGTGGACATCCGTAAGGACCTGTACGCCAACACGGTGCTGTCGGGCGGCAGCACCATGTACCCGGGCATCGCCGACCGCATGCAGAAGGAGATCACCGCCCTGGCGCCCAGCACCATGAAGATCAAGATCATCGCCCCGCCGGAGAGGAAGTACTCTGTCTGGATCGGCGGCTCGATCCTGGCCTCGCTGTCCACCTTCCAGCAGATGTGGATCTCCAAGCAGGAGTACGACGAGTCTGGCCCCTCCATTGTCCACCGCAAATGCTTCTAAGTTTGTGTCTGGTGTGTCTGAGATTACTTGCATGTGGATGGTTCTTATTTTTATTGTGAGCGCGATATATTCCAAGAGCTGCATCCCATCCGTGATGACCGAGTGAGCATTCCGAGTTATTGGGCGCATTCCCGCTAGGCGGGCCTCCTGACCTGCTTGCCAGAGCGGTGCACCCCAGGGGCCGTTTGACTGTGTTATTTATGTTGTAAATGCCTTACTTCAGATCTATCCCAGCTTCTGACTAGCCTAGGTCTGAGTGATTCCTCATGCCACGTATGGGAGTGCCAGCTGCCAAGTCGAGACGTATTTCTTTCCATCGACAAAGCTGGACGTGGACGTTGTTCGGATGTTTTGCGCTGAGTTGGCCCCAAATGAGATGGCCAATGAAGTCTTTGTAATACAAACAAATACGCCGTATCAGCCGCCTTTTGAGTGATACAGTGAAAACTACGGAGAAGCTCGTTATGGACGACAGAACCTAATTCGATAATGAACACTTCATGTAAGCGGGCCTAGAGATCAAGGTTACCCGAAAGGCGTGAAGTGCTGCTACGTTGCAGGAATGGGAAGGAAACTCGTGTGTAAAAGTAGTAGCTCTAGGCCATTTTGGGACAATTTCGGACATGCATCGGGTAAATTTTAACAAATGTTTCCAGCATTAGCCGTAGGGTAGGTTATAAATAGGTATGCACCGAAGAAGATGCATATTTAGCCGGTAAGCGGGAAAGACTCTTGACGGCTGACACCTGGCGCTTTACTTCTGTCTCTACATATCAAAACACACATTCACATGAACACCGATGCTGTAGGTTCTACGTAATTGCGAACATTAATTTCATAGCATGCATAGGCGGCGGAACGGGTGTGTGTGTGTGGGGGGGGGGGCACCGGACCACCGTGCCCCCTTGATTTTTGCATTTTAACATTAGCCCTATGGGCGTTGCGATGGGAAGAATGGGACCAAAAGTCGGCAGTGCCCCCCCCCCCCGAAGGTGTCCCGCCGCTACCGAAATCATGGCTTTCGGCAAGGCTCTGTAACATGATTCTTGGAAAGAACGAGCTTGGAGCGCAATGTAAGGGCATAGTGGCTGAGGAATAGCCTGATCAATGACCCAGCGTTTGCTAGGTTGGTCGTTGGATATTTTTTGAACCCGCAGAAGAGTGTATTTTCTTTTCTCTATTGGCATAACGCAAGGGATACCTTTCCTAGTATTTTCTACTTCCCTCTATTTGGTATACATTTGGTAGCAGCAAAGCCATACAGAAATGCCGCGTTTGAAACATTTGCGGTGCGGCCGGCGCAACAGGTCGGTGCATATATTATGTCCATTACAGTATGTGTATATATAGCCGATTTTGTTTTATTTATTAATGAATTTTGTGGTAAATATGCACTAGTTATTGAAATAAGTTATACTGCATGCATCGGACCTCGACGATAGCGTTTTCTTAGTCTTCATGTGACTCACACGAGAAGGTTGGTTGGTGTTCATGTTGGTAAAACGCCCTAAATAGTTTTGCGCCCAAATATTTTCCTTTTACAAACAAATGCAGTACAATCGAACCTGCTGGAAAAATGCATCTGCATAGTGCATACTTATGTGTTCTCAACCAGTGGTTATTTTACTCAGACTTAAATGGCTTGATGGTGTAAGTTGTCACGATGCATGTATTTTCTGCCATGACAATAAGTTGCCTTTCTGATTTCAGGGTTAAACCTGTGCACTTTTAAGCACTTGTTCCAGATATAACCAAACAAATATGAAGGACAAGACAAATAACTTGACATCTGACATAGCTCAGAAAGTATGGTTCAAATACATCCTTTCCTGCTGCTCGGCAACATGTGCTGAACTGGGTGAGGCTCCAGCTCCTATGTCGAGTTCTGACATTACAATCAGAGATTTGTTATATAAAGTTTTAGATGTGTATGCTTTGAGCATGCATTTGTCACTTAGTTTTCTCTGGTTGGTTGGTTCCTTTTGTAATTATTTGAATATTTTGTGTATATTTTGCTCATTTTGTTGTGAGTGCATGGCTTTAAAGGGACCCTCCCACCTTCAAAAAAGTTTATGAATTGGCATGAAAGTGATGTGGCTCGGTTCAGAAAGAGCGAAAACGAATATCTACCAAATTTCACCGAAAAATATTCACCGGTTTTCAAGATATTAGACTTTTACTTTTGTTTACTTTTTTTGGATCTCCGCTGTTTCTAGCGACTTTATTTTAGAAGTGCGGCGTTTGCGGCAGATGTTGCGCGCAAATAGCATATACTACCGCGTGCTACAAAACGTTTTAGTCAAACATTTAAAAATCGTTAGATATTTGCGCTGACGTCACACATTCAGAGGGGTATTCCTAAGCATTAGCCCCTCTGAATCAAAATGCTGCAATTTTGAAATTCAATATTTCCGATTTAAGGCATTTCTCGATGTTGTGAGTGCCGAAACCGATAATTGTGAGCCAGGGACCCCATTTTGGCTATCTCAACTCAAATCTAATGTTAAGGTGGGAGGGTCCCTTTAAGTTTTATGGTTATTGCAGTGGCTACATTAAACATAATCCATGATTGTCTAGCTTGTCAGTATTTATTGAGTGTTTTCTTAGCTCCTTTGCTTTGTTTTCAACAGTTACGTATCCCCTGGATCTCACCAAGACCCGCCTTCAAATCCAGGGAGAGGCATCTCTGGGAAAGGTAAGCTGCCCTGTGCCGATATATTGTCAGAGACATTACTCACATTGTCAGAATATAATATTCCCACAAAACTGCTGTAAAATTCTACTGCATGCATTACACTGTACAGAAGTGTTGTGAGTGACTGTGACTACAGAGTGTGGTTATTTGGAACCTCTGTGCTATTTTCTGGATATACATAAAAAGTGTTTGTAGTAACTAAGTTGTCCCTTTCCTTTACACATAATTTGCCTATTGTGTACTGTGCAATTCATGATTGGAAGCAAACAGGAAACACTTTCAGGCCTAAGGTTATAGCTTCCAAATCGATGGATGTTTTTTAACATCTACTTTTCCATATAATGTTACTGCATCTGTCAACACTTGTCATCTAACACTTGTCTCATCACCTTTGCCCTCAAACCTGTGACTGTTCCCTCTACCACTTGTGAGTTGTGACCTGTTTCGCCCCCCCCCCCCTGTTCCAAACCTAACCGTTCACCCCCATTCCGTCCCCAGGCGGCGCCATACCGCGGGTTCCTGCGCACGGCGGCGGGCATAGTGCGCGAGGAGGGCGCTCGCCGTCTGTGGCAGGGCGTCACACCGGCCATCTACCGCCACCTCATCTACACGGGGGTGCGAATGAATGGCTATGAGTGGCTGCGGGATCGGATCGCGCCCCCCGGCCGGCCCCTGCCCGTCTGGTGAGTGTGGAATGGTCAGCGCTGGTGAGCCTTTTATCACAATGCTGGATTTGTTTAACCGGCCCCTGCCCGTCTGGCGAGTGTGAAACGCAGAAAGTGGAGGTCAGCGCTGGAGAGCCTTTTATCACAGTGCTAGATTTGTTTAACTTGTGCGTTTTGGCGAGTCTCGAAGGGTTGTCATCGGTGCTAACTGTCCTGCTTGTGCGATGGTGATGGTCTTTGCCGCTGTGTTGGTGGTCTCCTCGTATTTGTCTGCTTGTTCGTAAGCTTATGCTCGTAAACTTCGTCCTAAGTTTTTTTTCTAAGTTCGTGCTCGAATTAATGCTGACTGACGACGGATATTGATTACTGTTGATCTATTGTTTTTGTTTCTCGCATCAAAGAATCTTCCCCCCCCCCTGGGCCCGTGCAGGCAGGCGGCCGGCGCGGGTCTGCTGGCCGGTGGGCTCGGGCAGCTGCTGGCCTCCCCGGCTGACCTCGTCAAGGTTCAGATGCAGATGGAAGGCCGGCGGCGGCTGCAGGGTCACAAACCCAGGTGAGTTCAGAGAGCAAACGATGTGCATCATTCATCGTGCCCAGGTGCGTGGCTTGTGATGGATGCACTTGCGTTGATCTAACGCGATATGGTTCTGGACAGAAGGTATGTTCATTCTACATCCATAACTGAAGAGAAAACAGCGTTAAGCGAAAACAAACCTTTATGCCCTCTTGTAGCGAAATTGATTCGGGAATTTTGTCCCATGAATCGACTACATCGAATCCACTTTTACGGCGATACGAGCTAGATATCTCACAGCGATATAAAACGGAGCCACCCTGAGTTTTATTGAACCACACGTTCCCAGGCCCCAGAGTCCGGTACTAAACCGGGCTGCATGCGAGCCAGTAACAGCGTCACTGGCGCCAATCGCTGATCAATACTTCAGACCTACGGGCGCCCTGAGTCACCCCGTGGGTCCAGAGGGGACGTGAGCGGGGGGAGGGGGGTTAGGGGGTTAGCGAGAGACAGGAAAGGTGAGGGGGCTGGTCCTGCACAGGATATGATGAATTTTAACCCTCGCATGTGTAGGGGGGGGGGGTCGGATGGACCCCCCCCCATGGTTTTTCACGAATAACTCGCGTAAAAAGTGGCCGATCGCGACGAAACTTTCAGTACCCTCGCATTGATCAATTTTACACCTACCCTGAAAATTTCATGACCCTGACCCCAATGACCTTTGACCTGTGACCTCTTTTCCGAGACCATGTTTGGCCGGAATCGCGATTCCGCGTATGTCGGCTCGCATTAGCCGCGCGTTTACAAGCTTTTCGTGGTTTCAAACGTTCAAACATGTGATTTGATGTTGCTCCCATGCATTAGGGTGGGTGTCAAGGTCACCTGAAGGTCAGGTCAGGTCATTGACCTTTGGTGACCTCGGTTCACTTTTTCGAGTTTTACATGTTTCTAGGCTAGTTTTTGGAGCTGAATTCGAATTTGGCAACCATTTGAACATTTACGAAGTAGTTTTGGTGACTTCGTAACATGTTACGAAGCTGTCAGAGGCGGTTGACACGTAATACTAATACCCGTCACGACGCCTACTGGTTGACCTGACCTGACCTGACCCGACCTGGTCTAAATGCTTAAAGACATCATCTGTGATCAAAACTAACACGATATTCGTGATCAGCACCCCGAAAAACCCCTTAGCAGCCACACTTTACGACTTTCTAACAGGTCCCGATTTTCCCGACCTTGGGTCATTGACCTGACCTGGAAGGTCAACCAATGACCTCGGACCTTAAAATTGGGTATCATCGGCTTCCTCTCGTCACGGGCAACACGCTCGTTTTTTCCGCGAAGCTCTAGCTCGATCAGGGGCCAAACGGCAAGGGGGGGTCCAACCGACCCCCCCCCCCCCCCTACACATTAGAAGCTGGAAAACGCCGCACACATGCGAGGGTTAAACAAAATTTTATTGCTACAGAGAAAATCACGGGCGCCTGAGGATGACTAGCGTTTCGGGCGCAATAACTTACTCCGTCGTCATAGTATCGCTTGAAATGCAGGAATGGTAGTATTCACTCTTTTGAGAAAGCGGCGTGGCGATAAATAACCTTACCGTCGTGCTCATCTCATGTCTGTCCAGTGTCCGTACTACGAGTATAAATAAACCTGACATCAGAAATTCCAGCATTACGGTTCCCGAGTCCCTGGATTTCGCCTCCAGTTATTTTGTCTTATTTTTGTGGCCGCTCTCTGCTCTATCTAAACCCTCTGGAAACCACAGGGCCATCCCTGCCAGTCCTACATACAGCACACACGGCCTGAGTGGTGAGTATACATTACTTTACCTATCTGGTTTAGTTCCAGAATAAATCTGACATCAGACATCCTAGCATTCCTCTTCGTGATTCCCTGGGTTTCTTTTCTCGTTATTTTGTCATATTTTTGTGGCCGCTCTCTGCTCTATCTAAACCCGGGGAACTGCGGGCCATCCCTACCCGTCTTACCCACACCACATATCGCCGACCACCGTCTCTGAGGACGCCGACCGGCCCCTCGACGGACTGAGGACGCCGACCGGCCCCTCGGCGGACGGAGGGCCCCAAGACCGGACATCCGGCGCCCCCGCCGACGCTGAGCTGCTACCACCGGGGTTTTCCGGTCCCCGATTGTAGCGACGGTGGTGGAAGGGAAGTGGCGGCGACGGCGACGGATAGAGGAGAATTTGGGATTTACTGGGATTTTAGAAGGCATTGGTCATCAAGGGATTTTATTTGGTAAAGTTTGTGCCATTGTTAGCGTCGTGTGTGGGCGTTTTTTGGCCTAACGCGCGTCGCACATGTTTTGACCAACGATACGTGGCTGATTACCCTGCATGACATGCGTGATACCTACTATGAACGTCAAACCCCTTGAGACCCCACTTTTTTGCGATAATTTTTAAATGCGTCAACTTTCGTTGACAATATTCTGGCAATGTATGTTTCAGAACCTGCCGAAACTTTTATTACTAAGGTATTTTGACGCCAAACGATTATGGAAGGTACTTCTCATTCACTCGTAATGTTAAGGTCAATTCAGGCCCGGGCAGAGGCTTGCGCTCGGCCACACTCGAGCCCCGCCACCAGCGCCATCTGCTCTAAATGCCATCTACCAGCGCCCGCTACCGCTACCAGCTACCGCCCACCATCAAGCCTGAATGGAGCGAGAGACGCGAGTGACCGGTCGCCGGGCAAGGATCGCCGGAGGGGTAGGGCGGAGCTTAGCGCTGACGTCATTACGTGGCTCCGCCCCATGAGCGCGTAGCCTCTACCCAAACAGCAGATTCGTTTCGTGAAATTTAACATTGGGGCGTTCCACGACAAATCGACAAATAAAAGATTAAATTTGCACCCTCATATTTTATTCTTCGTTGAAAACTGGTGTAAGGGGTTGTGATGGGCGGGGAAGCCAGCTGTGGCAAGGATTTTTTTTCTTCGAACAACGGTTTCCGAGATATAGCCTCGGGCAATTCCTGGAGTTCGCGCTGCAGCCCTATGTTTGGCGGCCTATAACTCAGAAACTATTGATTTTTTACGATGAAAACTTGATATGGTTCAACTCACAATCAATCAACAAACATTTTGGCTATCTCGGATTTTCAATTTTTGAAAATTTTGATCACGTGACCTTTTGTCCTATTTTTCGAAGAGTGACCTTGATATTTTCCCCACTGAAAATTGCAATTTTGTCTGATGACGATTAAAGCCTTATCAATTGTCATTCATATGCGATAGTAAAAAAAGTGGTTATCGCCCTGCGTTGACCTCAGGTCAGGTCATTTTTATGACCTGTCCATTATTACGAGCGGGAGCGACAGCGAGATCTCGAGAATAAAGCAAGATAGCGACAAGCGGTAAACGGTAAAGGGTACACACGGATAAGGTCTATAATTTTTACTGAGGTCATTTTCAGGTCATGTCAAAGATGACGTCACAGGAGCTAAAAGGAAGTCAAAATAGCGGCACTATACATATATATGAAGTTTTTCTCGAATAACTTTCAAGGTATCCCAGCTAGGAACAAACTAATAGCACCATCGCGATCCTCTCGTCGATCCGCACCGAAACATATGTATGTTGACCTCGAAAGGTCGAAAGGTCAAAAGCTGACCTTAGGTCACGTGATCTAAGGTCAACTAAAAAAAAGTTTCTTTTATAAAAATAAAAGAAACTTTTATTTGCAGATGTGTTCGCTAGGAATCTTGTTTGAATTGTACTTCAAAAACATAGTTAGATCAGAAGAAGGTCCGTGACCGAAAATTCATCACTTTTTTGTATCTTATCGAATAGCAACGAATACCAACGAATAAATATTTAGCTTTTTCGATTTTGGTAATTTCAAGGAGATCCGGTCATTAAAACTTGTGTATTACGCTTGTATTATGCTCCTTGCTCAAGCACTCAACAAATTAATGAAAACTCTTCATTCAATGTCGCTTTAATCTCATTTAAGGCGTGCCCCATTTGCTGCCGACAAATTCGACAACTTGTGAGGCGCCACTGGCTCCAGTACCGGACGTGCAGGTGCCAAAAGGTCACCGGGTTGACCCGCTGCGGTCGATCGCGCCGCTGACCTCTGTGACCTGGGGCAGCCCGATCACACGCCATTCGGGCCACGGGGCTGCCTGTACCGGTATTCAGGACAAACGGAGGTGTCCATAGAACAAACGAGCGCGTTACCGGGTTACTGTGGTAAAAAGAAAGCGCGATATTAAATTGGAGGTACGGTAACTGCTTTTTAAATGTAGGCGCATGTCTAACCGCTGATGATGTGACATATTCAATCATTCTGTCAAATCATTTTGATACAGGTGATATTAAATCACAAACCACTGCCTCATAGTTCGCTAAACTTTGGTTTGTAATACAAAATTCAAACATAAAGTTTAACGGTTGAAAGTTTCCCACAAACGTGCAAGAGCTACGTTGAATTGTTTTATTTTTATCCCAACTTCTTTTTGCCGTCATGTGGACGACATTGCACTCCAACATTCCAGCGATTGGGCGTCTCTTGTCAATCAATGCCATGAGTCATCCACCCGTCCTTTTTGGGTAGGGGAACATCGGAGTTACTCAGCTATATCGATGAACGCAGACGGGGCGTGACTGGACTAGGGGACGCGAGGGGTGTCGACTGACGACTACGACAATTTCGACGCGACAGTGACTCATGAGAACGTGGGAGTGCGAGCGCAGACGACGACGAGGTGACCTCAGCGCCGGCGGTGCGGTTGGAGACGGGTCAACATTGGGTGGGCTATGGACGACCGGCGCCGCGGTATTGGGGCGTATCTATGACTCATTGTACCGGGCCCGTGACTGGGTCAGTGCTGAAAGTGCTCGTCGAAAAGGGCTATGTTTACGGTATAGGCAATCGCAATGTGACTGCAACTTGGTGACAGACTGATTAATTTTCAACCTAGACACATATGTTTTTCATGTGATTCACCCTTTCCCGGTTCTATTTTAGGCTCGTCAATGTTACGACAAGAATCTCGCATACAGACAATAAATGGACTTTGCAAGGCAACATATCGTTGTCAAACTGCGGTGTTGAGTGTTTGCATGCACCTAAATAACTAATTACCTGCTGCCGACAATTATTTGAGACGAGTGCTTTATTCATATTCCTTCAATCATCTTACTATTCTATTGTTAACTTCTCGACCCATTCCAGAGTGAAGAACGCCGCGCACGCGTTCCGCAAGATTCTCCGCGAGGGCGGCGCGCGCGGCCTGTGGAAGGGCTGCGTGCCGAACGTGCAGCGCTCGGCGCTGGTGAACCTGGGCGACCTCACTACCTACGACTCGGTGAAGGCGCGCCTGGTGCGCGGCACCAACCTGGGCGACACGCCCGTCACACACTTCCTGGCCAGGTGGGTGCCGGAGATAGTCCCGTCGCACGAGGTTTGTCCAGGTAAGACCATAAGGTTATTTGGAATAGCCTGGAGTTAAAAGAATTGTCATAATTAATGGGAATGATATATCACTTAATTCTTGTGGGATGTAGCGTAATGTGGCGCAAAATGACCTTTAGTAGTCTGCGCACCCTAAAGCCCCAAAAAACACACAATAATATAATGTGACTGAAGCTTGCTAATGCTCATGCTCCCTGAGTCCCTGACTCTAATCTTTCCTCTCATCAGGGTGTTGTGCTGTGGACTTCTGCACACTGCGTCACATAGGATAGCCTCCATATTGTCCGTGTTGACTGTTATGTGATATTACTGGCCCTGTCCTCTACCCCTTACAGCTTCCCCTTGTTGTTAGCTGTTGTTCAAGTATGATTGACCGTACCCTCCATCCCTCACAGCCTCTGTCCGCTCCCATACAGCGTGACTGACCGCCGACCCCGTGTCGCTCACAGTGTGGCCTCCGGCCTCGTGTCGGCCACTCTGGGCACCCCTGCCGACGTTGTGAAGACTCGCGTCATGAATCAGCCCACCGACGCCAGTGGAAGGTATACGCTCCGAGAGGGGTCACTCGGGGAGGGAAGGGAGGGGCAGAAGGCTCAAGGCAGTGTGTTTTTGGTGACGGTAGTGGTTCTAGAAAATGATAAGAGCTTACCGGGTAGAGAGCATGAGTTGATATGTTTTTACTTCAATTGATTGATTCGCTCTAATAGAATTATGTGCGAATTTGGGATGGAGAGGGGGGGGGGCACTCGACATGGTATCGATTGGTGTTTTAATTTTCTTTTTTAATGATTTTTATGCCTCACCCGCCAATACAAAATCACCCCCAGAACACACTTTCCATGGGTCTGCACTCTGCCATTTACGTCCCTTTCACCAGCACTTTGGGTTGATTTTTATTGATAAAAATGGTCCTGGCAGTCTCACATGTGCTTTTATCCCCAGAGGGACGCTGTATCGGAACTCAATCGATTGTTTCGTGCGTCTGGTCCGAGAGGAGGGTCTATTGGCCATGTACAAAGGCTTTCTGCCCTGCTGGATACGCATGGCTCCCTGGAGTCTCACCTTCTGGTTTACATATGAAAATCTACGGAAACTGGCCGGCACGGAAAGCTTCTAGCGACGGCGGGGAGAGAGGAGGGAGCAGAATGGTGAGTTTGTGTCGCAAGATGGTGGTGGAATCGGGTGGAGCTCGCCAAATTTTGTCGCAGTTATCGAAATACTCTGTTAGTGGTGTGTCCGGTGGCCATGTCTGTCCCTCTACCGGCGAATATTAGAACTAATACTTTGTGATGCGCACTTGCAGCGTTTTTCGTCGAAGCCAGATTAAACGGAGGACCGTTGGACCGTTTTGTCCGGCCTGTAATGTATCGTATTCACTATTCGCATGCTTTATCGTTTTTGATGGATCGTAAGTACTCGTATTTTTCATTTTTGCGGCTATTTGAGCTTTTCGCTATGTGACCTTTCCCACTGTTTTCAGGTCTGTTGAAACAATGCCGACTCGGATAAGTATCTCATGGCTTCAGCCATCACACGTCACAGACCTCTCAGCCGATTTGCAGCATTACAGGGACCCACCGTTAGTGTATATTCAATTGGCCGAGATTTCTGACCAGCCAGTGACTATAAAATGTTAGGGGGAACGTTTTATACCGGACCTAGAAACTATTTGTGTAATATGTATCGAGCTTGTGCGAAAACCAGACTGTGCTACTTCAACAATGCAATTGCTAGGATAAGTTTAGAAAGGTGTGTGTGTGGCTCAACGTCATTTACTCGTTGTGTGGTGTGGTTGTGCAATGTTTGTATTTCAGAAGCTGGTGCAATCGAGTTTGAAATTAGTGTGCTTTGATGGATGTGTATTGGATAATGAGCTCGGACCACATTGGAAAGTGTATGCAGTTAATGTCAACGTTGAATGCAAGTCCTGAAGCTTCGGTAATGTCTTTCAAAGCTTGCCATATTTAAAACAAGTTGTCAAATGTAAAATGCCAGTTCTTATTATTCATTGGAACGAGATTTGGGCCGCACGAGGCATTGAATGAATACTGAGGTGTATTTTTGCTGCGAATCCCAATGTCTCGCACTATTTTCAGCCCGGCCAGTTTTGATTTAGCTGTTGGTTACAATTTACAATTACAATTACAATCTATGTACCTACCTCGTAGTGTTGTAATTTGTGTCAAGAGCGGACCGAAATCACGATTGCATGGTGCATTTGAGATGCTGTCTTTTTTGGACCGACGATTGTACTATTCGCATCATCGATGTGTGATTGTTCTGTGAACCGTTTGATACCCAATACCCATGTCGCGTTGTCGTTTTATTGTCAATTGTCATGCTTTGTGGTAGCTACCGGAGACTCGTGGGGCATTGTTTTTGAAGGTCGAAACCCATTGGAGTACATGTTGTACGCCTGAGTTGTGAATTTTGCGGAATGTCACCTGTGCGTTAACACTTGGTGAGCAATGTCAACACATCTTTTGGGAAGTGTGACCAGCTAAAGTCGAAACGGACGTCTGCGTGGTTTTTGCGCGAAATATGTGCCGTTAGTAGGTAATTCTAGCAGGGTTATTCGGCCTGTGATGGAGTTTTTAAGCAATTCTGATAACGTTTTCATGACTGGAGAAATATAATGTGTGCATGGTGAGCGATCGTTTCGATCTGGTTTGAATTCCGTCAATGTTTGGATGTTCAAAACCCCCTTCACTAACCAACTTATAGGCCAGGAGCCACCACCGTAATGGTATTCATTGCTTCTGAAACCCATTCGCCACGATCACATCCTCGGGGATCCTTCATCCGTTTACGGAGGGGTACTTCATGGGGTACCATGGGGTACTTCATTAGACGAGGAAGTTGATAAGGAGATCGACGTACCGACGTACCGTCGATGTCTCGTGTGATTTCATCGTTCAGCCCATGGGCCGCTGAAGACCAGCTGTAATGACATGCCCATTGGCTAATGTCCGTGGCTAATGTATGATAGGTATTGATTTGATACATTTTTTATAAGTTCTGGCCCACTACGGTCAAAATGCATATTCAGATACCCAATATTAGGAAATTCACAAAAGAACATGGTTGAATCCTATTCAATGGCTTTGCGGCTTTCATGACTTGCTATCTTCTTTACGATAAGTCTGTGGCGAATCTGGCAGTGAAGAAGTTGTGGGTATATATTTTTTGCAGCGTTTTAGTGCTATCACGTGGTGCGTTTTGCAGTAAAGACACATCCTTGACGTCGGCATTTTTCACGGAACAGTGGAGCGGTGGTGTTTATTTTTGTCTGCATAAGGTGAGTTATTGCTAAAAGGGTTTTTTCAACTTAAGAATTAATTTCATGCAACTGAACTATTGTAAAAACACATCTTATGTGTTATCGCCTCGCAGTTGTCTTTGCATGAATGCATTCATTGTCGAAGGACGAAGGGAAGGGTTTCAATTCTGTTTTGCCTTAATTTCCGATTTTCTGTATGTTTAAGTGATTACAAAGGGTCATCGTAACATCCCTTAGTCGACACTTCCTCATTTACATTCACAACTTTGGCTTTTGTTATGTAATGCTCATGATAATAAAACATGAATTGAGCTTCATCCTGATCCAAAAAGCTGGAAGATTGCATGTTTAATTCTTGAGTTATCAAACCTGACCACCCACCCCTATGTGTGTGTCACCAGGTGATGGCCTCCCGCCAGGGCTTGTCGCTGTTCGTCGGAAACCTGCCGTGGACAGTGAGCACCCGCGAGCTGCGCTCCTACGTCTCCCAGTTTGGGCCCGTCGCCTGGGCCCGTGTGGTCTTTGACCCCAAGACTGGCCTGAGCAAGGTATGCTGATTATTTGTAAAACTCATCTATCTTTTGATACCACAAAGACTGATGAACCTTTTGCTATTTTGCAGATGGTTTCTAGGTTTTGCTAAGTCAGAATATGATTGCATTTGTAATTATGAATCTTTGTCAGTCTGAAATCTAAATCTATCTGATTGAATGTATGTTAAACATTTTTTGTTTTATTGATCAGAGTGATATTCTGCTGTTAGTCAAACATGTTTGATTATGTAATGTCTCACCACAGTTGGTAAAGATTATTTAGTTTGCAGTGCACCACTTATTTTGTGTGGCCTAATTTTCTTACCAGATGTTAAGTGACATCTTCTTTTGCTTGCCCACAGACTAATTGAGAACTTGTTGAAACTGTTCTCCAATCTTTGCAACTAAGTGTGTTTTGTTGTTTAGGAGTCATTTTACACCTGTCTCTGTTTCATGTTTTGCAGGGCTATGGCTTTGTGACCATGAAGACCCGCGAGAGCTTCAACGCATTCATCAACAAACCGGGCCACGTCTTGGAGGGCTCCCATCTATCGGTCAGCGAACGGAAGGGCCCTGGCTCGGAATAGGACGCGCTGAATAGTAGGAAGTAGGAACATAACCCGCTAGTGCGCGGTGCGTGTGATAGTGCTGCCACCTGTGACCATTTGTGAACTATTAGTACAATTTTCCAACGTTAGTCGCCGCCACCGTCAACCACCATGGGCGACCTAGAAAAGGAAATGATCTCCGAAGCGTTCGACGACGCGGCGCGCTGCGTGGAGCTCCTCGCCTCTTCCGGTCGCCTGCCGGACGACGATCTTCTCAGACTATACGCGTGTTACAAACAGGCAACCTGCGGCGAATGCCGCGGGCAGAGACCGGGACTGTTCAGCCTCTCCGCACGGCGCAAATTCGACGCATGGAAATCTCTGGGCGAGATGACGGAACTCGAGGCGAAGCGGCGCTATGTGGAGATTCTCACCGAGCTGCAGCCCAACTGGATGTCTGGAGGGGACGCCGAAACCGCCGGCCAGCCGCGGGGACTTGGTATCGCCGTCTCCACTCCAGTCCGTGCAGAGGAAGATGGCGCCACGGTCGGCGACGACGCGTCCCCTCTGGATTTGGTAAAGGCGGGGAGGTGTGATCTACTAGCCCAGCGGGCCACATTTGACTGCGAGTCGGCTGACGGAGAGGGTCTGCGTCTTCTTCACTGGGCTGCCGATCGCGGTCATGTCGACATAGTTCGTCTGCTGCTCACCAGAGGCGCCACTGTCGACTGCCGTGACGCGGATGGGCAGACGCCGCTCCACTACGCGGCTAGCTGCGGGCACACAGAAGTCGCGAGGGTGCTCCTGGAGGCGGGCGCGGACCCGAAGGTCACTGACACGGACGGAGTGACGCCGGCGGAGGGGGCGGAGGGAGAGGTCAGGTCACTGCTGGACCAGGCGGGCAAAACTTGAGGTCAGGATGAACCGCGAGGTCAGGGGTCACGTGAGGTCTGCTCGGCGGTGGACAGTTCCTCGCACAGTCGCTGTGTTTGTCGGATTTAGCGGACTTTTGATATTGAAGTGGAATGAACTTTTTGTTAAATATTCAAACAGGTCAGATGCCCTTTTTGTTACAAACCTTTCTGAAGTAAAGTGAGCCATGTGATGGAAGATTGGTGTTTATGAATAAACTGCCAACACCGATTTCATTTATGTCACCATTTGCTCGTCGTGAGTGTAATTGGTAAGCCTGAGGCGAGACTGGCAGATTTGAAATGATTTCGTGTGCTGCCGTCATCTCCAGTGTGAATGTTGTTTTTGTTTGTGATGTGTGCGCCAATCAGATGTGATTCAAGCAAATGGTGCCATGTCTGACGATTGAAGGGGCAATACATGTTTGAATTGAACTACCTGCGATCTTTGGCGACTACAGTTTGGTGACTGTATCTCTTCAGATTAAACTGACCAGCCGTGTCTGGCCACGATCGCAGCAAATTACCTCACTGAAGAGAATCAGGCGGGTGGTAGATAGGTTTGCCTTACGAGAGAAGATATAAATGGTGCGCAACTGTTGGCTACAAGGCGGATACATTACTTTTTATTTTATTGCCCGGTTTAGCCCTTTTGGCTGGTCCCCTCGCGGCTCCCAATCTGTTTGTTTACAGCTCACTAGAGGCAAATTCCTACCCATCAGAAAGCAATGAAGCGACTTTCCTTTTAGGTCAGACCCGGCTAAACCCAGCAGTCAGTTGTACATATATTGTCATGCAAGTTCATGAATGCCACACACTATCCGCGCACCAGCGGCGCGGTTGGTAAAATAGGCACCTTTCTACGGTCACTTTCCAACACTCAATAGTTACAACCATCACTGACACATTATGCATAAGCATGGACGTCATCATAGGCTACATAATAGGCACACAAACCAATTATTTGGCAGACTCTCACATAAAGAACTCCACATCTCTAACAGCTGATAGGGAATATCAATAAATAGAATTAGTGTTCACGGTCTTTGATAAAAACATAGGCTTTACGTATTCATGTCGCGAGTAAGACCCACTATGATTCGTTGACGGACAGACTGAGACATAACGAGACCATCATTTGCGAAAGCACGCCGCGTGGCATCAGATCAGCCCAGTTCATTGTGGGGATGTCACACGTGGGGAGAATGATACTAGCAGCTAGCGCTAGCAGCCATTCGCGACTCAGCTAGAACACATGCTGCAGAGATCAGGCAACACAACCATCACCTTGATACAGAGAGCTGACTGTTAACTCTAGCTCTCATTAGTTTTCAGGTGGTGAGAGAGCCAGCTCTCACCGCTCAACAACTAGCTCACCGCTCATCACTCGGTGTTCACTGCTCCAACAGCTCGAAACTCACCGCTCTAACAGCTCAGAGCTCACCGGCTAACCGGCCTACCGAGCGTATCTGGTCACCGTTCAGTACATCGATCTGATACAGAGCCAAGTTTTACCCATCTACTCTCATGCAGGCACAGATCATCACTGAACAACAAACTGCTCTTAGAGTACCTCGGGTTCGTTCAGCATTCGCTCGTGGGTAGACAACCGCAAAATATCCGGCTTCGTTAGCTCAGAAATGTCCACCTGTCATGAGCTGGACATTTGATGAAGCGTACAAAGAACTCCTGAGAGGTGACTGGGCGAGACAGGCACGCAGCGGTGCGGGAGGTCGAGGCCTTCAAAGGCAGCTGTGCCGGGGGCGCCAGAGGTCACCGGAAGCACAGCTACCGGGCCACCGCAGGTCGCTACTTGGACGGCTTCCTCTGCTGCGCCTGCTGCAGTTGCCTCTGAAGTAGAAGTCGCTGCTGCTGCTGCTGCGTCAGCGACAGCCTTCCGGTCGGTACCTGCACCACTGAGAAACTCGGCCCTCCCTGCGTCTGACTGGAGAGGATCACCTGTTGACCCGTGCTGCCGCTCGATGGCTCCGCTTTGAGGTACACCTGCTGCGCGCCCCCGCCAGCCGCCTGGGTGGTTAGGATGACCTGCTGACCCCCGGCTCCCGCCTGAGTTGTGAGGATCATCTGCTGGCCCCCGGCGCCCGACTCGGTCTTTAGGTACACCTGCTGACTCCCCGCTCCCCCTGCCTGGGAGGTAACCAACACGGGTCCGGCCGCACGGCGACCGGCGACCGCTGAGAGAACCTGGAACTGCGCCGGGCGCTGCAGACCCACACTCGCCCCTACTGGTGAAGGTAGCGGCGCGGGTGATACCGACTGCCGCGGAGACGGCGCCGGCCGCAGAGTCTGCGCAGGGGAGGGAGGGGAGGTCAGCAGCACGCGCGGGGCGGAGGTCGCAGGAGCTCCACCGACGTTGATGGAAATCGGCGCGCTCATTCCTGGGATCGACACCTGAACGTTGTGGAGACCGGGGATCGTCTGCAGACCTTGCTGGAGATGTTGGAGATTTGTCACGTTCACACCGTCAGAGAGTAGGTTACGGATGTTGACGTTAGGCGGAGGTTCAGACTTTTGGAGCAGTCTCGGTGGAGGCGGTGGCGGCGGCGGCGGCGGCGCGGGCTGCGGTTGTACCATCACAGGCTGAGGCTGAGGGGGAGGCTGCGGCTGCTGCGGCGGCGCAGACTGACCATCCGCCCCGTCAGAGTTGAGCAGACTGTCCAGATTCTCCAGCTCCGCCAGCAGGTCCCCGTTCTGTACCAGCTGCAGCGCCGTGCTGAGCAGATCCCCTCCGGCCCCCGACACAGCCTGAGGCGGCGGCTGGCTCGGCGCAGCCGGCGGCGGGACCGGGAGACTCTGCGGCACAGCCGGCTGGACGGGCACAGGCGCCGGGGACGGCACTGGACCGGCAGCCGGCACAGAGACGGGCCTCCCCGCCGCCGGTGGAGCGTTCAGCAGCTCGGTCAGCGTCGGATTCTGCCGCTCCACGCGAGTCACCAAATCCGGCCGCGTAGCCGCCGGGTTTGGTACCCTAAATGAGAGCGGTAGGAGCTTCGTACCCGAACCAGTGACCACCGCAGCCGCCGATACTGGCGCTGACGAGGCCACCAGTTTCTCCAGCAGACTAGGGCCGACTCCCGTCCCCGCCGCCGGGTTGTCGGCGGACGGTGTGTCAGCCAGCAGAGCCTGCAGCCCGGTAGGAGCCTGACGCACCGGCGCCGCGGTGGGAGCGGGGGCGGGGGCGGCGAGACGGGCAGTGGGTAACACCTGCTGCGGCAGCGTCACCTGGATGTGCTGCAACTGACTCTGTAGTAGCTGAGTCATCTGCGTGTTCTGAGCCGACACCTTGATCTGGATAGTCTGAGGCGCAGACACCACCGCCGCCACAGAGCCCTGAGGAGGTAGCGCGGGCGCGGCCGGCTTGTGTGTGGCCACTCGCGCCTGGCCGAGCGCCTGCGCCATCTGGGCTGCCAGCGGCGCCGCGCGGGCCGCCAGCTGAGGCGGAGTGCGCAGCTGAGCCGCCAGCGCCGGGGTGCTGCTGCGCGCCAGCGCTACTCTCTGCTGCTGCTGGGCGGCAAGCAGGGCCGGCGCGGCAGAGTGAGCCGCCGACGGGAGAGCCGTCTGCGACTCCCTCCTCTCGCGCGCGCCGCGAGTTAGTGTCACCCTCGGCGGCTGACCCACCGCCTGGTGCGTCAGTTTAGCGCTCTTCTTGCCGTACTCGGTGAAGATCTCGATGCACTGTTTGACGTACAGATCTGCGGCCGCGCGACAGCAGAGAGGAAAACGACAGCACGCGCCGCCACGGCGTCCCTCTTTATAATCACGATCCACATACAACTGTCCGTGATAGGAAGCATCCGAAGGACGGAGGTACACAGAGAGCTTCATATGCATCACCCGTCCGCCGCCCCGATCCCACTCCACAGCGTTATCTTCTCGGAGGTGCAGCGACGCGTCCCTGCTCGGTTCAGCGGGGAACTCCTGCCGCCTCGCGCGCTGCCGTACCTCCACTGCCGCCGAGGGGGGCGCCGTCACCACCGGGAGGTCACTGATGGGCGGAAAGCAGCGCGCGCGTTTGGCGGGAGGCGCTCCCAGGCGGCCCTTGTCTCGGAGGAACTGGTGTAGCCGCAGAGGGCCGGGCGGGGGCGGCAGCTCGGTGGCACGCCGCCGTCGAGCGGCCGCCGGCTGGCTGCGTCTCTCTGCGGCCCGCCGCAGCGCCGGCGAGTCCAGAGCTCGGTGTGACCACTGCTGGTGGTTGGTGACGAGTCCGACGGCCGGAGATGGGTCCAGGCAGAGCGCCGGGGCGGTGGCCAGCGCGATCCGCGCCTCGATCTGTACCCGCTCCTCGTGTGTGAACTCCCCCTCGGCAAAGATACGGTTCAGATCGGCCAGAATTGTCCGCTGACTGGGCCGCAGGAGAACATACGTCGACGTGCACAATTCGGGAGACACTGAGCGTCGAAAATCACGCACTTCGGCCACCACGCAGCCAGCCACAAACACCCGACACCCACTCTGATCGAGCAGCTCCAACAGCTCACAGGGCAGCTCCTCGTTGTCCAGGCACCTCAGCAGCTCCCGCTCCTCGTACCGCAGTCGGAAGGACTCCGCCTCTGAGCCGTCCGGCGCGCAGAGAGCCAGAGAGTAGCCCTCATCCCCCGGATAGAGGTTCACTCGCAGCACATTGAGACGCTCGCGCTCGGCTAGAACGGCGAGCAGGGGACGTCCGTCCGCTTCGTCGGAGTCGTCTTCGTCGCGTCGGCGACGTCGACGTTCGGACCAGAGCCGGCTGAGTCGGCCGGCGATGGAGAACCGGCGGCGCGCGGGCAGGGGCAGGCCGGCGCGGGCCTCCTCCAAGGCGCGCTCCGCCTTGGCACTAACGTCCTCCTCGCAGTACATGGCGGTGGTCCTCGCAGTGCAGAGTCAGATCGTCAGATAGTTCTGCGGAGTACTGGCGATCCTGTGGGTGGAAATGGTCATTATCAGAAATGAGGCTGTGATTGGACGTCCAGG
Source organism: Amphibalanus amphitrite (assembly GCF_019059575.1). Classification (NCBI taxonomy): domain Eukaryota; kingdom Metazoa; phylum Arthropoda; class Thecostraca; order Balanomorpha; family Balanidae; genus Amphibalanus; species Amphibalanus amphitrite. The sequence goes on along the minus strand of NW_024882739.1, from coordinate 50,055 downwards.
ACCAGGAGATTAATAGCAGAAATATTTGTAAGGAACCTTAACTTGTTAGTGAAGCAGAAATGTTCTAAATATTTTATCAACTCCCTAGAATAGCAAGTAATACATTGCTTAAATTGACTACATTCCTAAATTTAAGGTTGTGTGTTAATGCTATTCAAATAAATGGAATAATACTTGTGTAAGACAAGACTAGAATAAAACACCACAACAGCTTCAAACTCAACTTGTCCTGTAATGATAGTCCAGTTAGCAGATTGAAAAACTCTTATGGTTAGGGTAAAAAAGCAGTATTTACATTCATTTTGTGCCAGTTGCCAATACTATTTCTTTCAAAGTAGGACTTGTTTTATAAGAATTTATGAAAAATGCTACTTCCATTAAAAACGAAAACACTAAAACTCATTTCCAATCATCAATAATCTTTTATGTCATTCCATATTCCTTCCTCAGGTATACCACAAATTATTGCACTGTCTGAAAGCAATTAAATATCATTGCATTTTAAAGTTGCCTACCTGATAACTTACTTTCAGACTAATAAGAGGCATCATGCACTTTAATTTTAATGTTTAATTAGCATGCCACAATTAAGTCATGGACTTTTAGTTTTACAGGTGTTTTGACTTATACTATGGTTGCCCTGAAACCATAATGTCTCAGAAAATAATCTGCTTTAGAGATACCTACCTAAATCATGTGGTAGTTGTAATGCAGGCATCAAACTGGTCATTTCCTCTTATAGCACCCTCCAAAAACTGGACAAATTAACAAAATATGAACATGAAAGGAAACAACACACCCTTTTAAGCATAAAACGTGAGATCACATCTCAATACTTCTACTTTTTCCACAAAACATTTATAAGTTACACCCAACCACCCATTGATTCAGGTAGTGAAGTTAGGTTAGGTACGGTAAGGTCAGGTTAGATTAGGTTTTGTTATTTCTGCTTGTAGTGAACCTAAATTTTTTCAAGCGTAAATGATTCTTTGAACAATTTTCTAGGCTAATACCTATGTCTTTTTTTACAATATGGCCTGGTTTCTAATCATTTACAAGCCTAGGGTGCAAAAAGAGGATTCCACCATCACACTTGTTTTTTGCAACCAAGGAGAGGCTCTATACCCAGCAATGCTTTTCACCAAACCAAACCAAACCTGACCTAACCTTACCTACAACCTACCACACCACATAAAGCATACGACCCACAACCTTACCTACAGCGCCTCTCAGTGGTTGCAAAAAACAAGCGTGACACCTGCTTTACTACTACCAATCATGCTTGGTTGCAAAAGGTATTCGGTGAGCATCTGACTAATTTATTCTACCTTTATATTTTAATGGTATGCTCTTCATAGCTCTGAATAAAATCGTGCTAGTTGTTGTGAAGCACCAATGACGGACGACGGTGACAACAGGGCGCCTGGGGCGATTTGATCAAGGTTCGTGAAATTGACACGTGACATTTAGGATGTAGAAGGCCCACAGACGGGGAGAAGTTCCAAACGTCACGTGACTAATATGCCCTCCGGCGCCCTGTTTTCACCGGCGTCCCCAATGACATCTTTTGCAACATTTTGGGTAGAACTAGGGACTTTCAAACAAACAGGTAAATGCAGCTGTTGCCTTCGAGACTTGAACATTACCTATTTGTTTAGCAAAAATTTACTTTGAAATGTCAATGTCCTTTCCCATCATGATTTATCAGCAACTTTCGAGCCTACATGATAAGCTCTCTTGATTTAGTTTGCAGATAAAAAGCATGACAGCTATAAAACATTGAAATTTTGGGAAGGAACATAAAATTACCCACCAATATTTACGACAAAATAAGGAGAAAAACGCATTGACTAATTCCAGCCGCCACCTCGCCCCACATTCTACACAAATTTACAAATCTCACTTTTCAATAACTAAAGGTGTGTTCATGGCACAACCCCAACAGCAGATGTAGAGTTTAAAGGGACCCTCCCACCTTAACATTAGTTTTGAGTTGAGATAGCCAAATTGGTGGCCATGACCTGCAAATACCGGTTTGGACACTCACAACATCGAAAAATGCTTTAATTCGAAGATATGGAATTTCAAACTTGCAGTTTTCGGATTCTAAGGGGCTAATGCATTGGAATGCCCCCTTAGAATTTGTGACGTCAGCGGAGATCTAACGATTTTTAAATCTTAGACTAAAACCATCGTTTACACGTGGTGGTATACGCTGCTTTGCGCGCAACGTCTGCCGCACTTAAGGGCTGCCAAATTATTGCTTCCAAATAAAGTCGCTAGTAACAGGGGAGATCCCAAAAAGTAAACAAAAGTAAAAGCCTAATATCTTGAAAACCAGTGAATATTTTTCGGTGAAATTTGGTAGATATTCGTTTTCGCTCTTTCTGAACCAAGGGACATCACTTTCATGCCAATTCATTAACTTTTTTGAAGGTGGGAGGGTCCCTTTAAATCGAGCTAAACCAAATAGGAAAAGGGATGATACATAATTATTTTTTTATAAAGCGGGGTTAAAAATCATTTTCATACTCTTGAAGAAAACTTTTGATATGATATGAAAAAACAAAAAAAATAAAACAATGCAATACAGTCTATGCTCAACCATGGAACAATGGCTCGACGTGAACCGTACCTTAAAAGTATATGTCGCAAAACCACCAAAATCGTAAGGCTTTTCCAGGACAGGGAACAAACTACTAAATAAAAGACACTAGGCGATATTATAAAACATGATGCTCGCTGAAGGAAAGTAACCGGTCAACAGTTCTATCGATATAATAGGATTTATAAAACCCTTAGTTTAAGCCCGACTGTGAATTCACACGGAACCAGAGTCCATTTTGGAGCCTTCTCCGGAGCCCAATGCGGCTCAATGCTCATTCAATACTCAATAGTGTCATCTGAGATCTCATTCTTCAAACGGAGCGTAGGTACCCTAAACCGGAACAGGAACCAGAAGTTCAAAATTTCGACCGCTTTTTTCTGGAACGACAAACGAGGAGAACAATTATTTGTAGCCGGTTTACTGTTTTTATGAGGCAACTTGCTTGGGCATTTGTCGCTAGTGGCAGCTGCGACGGATGACGGCTTCAAAGCACAAGTCAGCTACCCTAACCGTCTTTACCCGCTCAGAAGTCTGATCAGATCAAATTCAGTATCTGCCACCCACATTCAGCTTGAAATTCTTATTTCTGACGATTCAGTCATGCAAAGGCATCTAGGTACTAAATGCATTCTATCGGCGCCCAATCAGAAGGAGATATGCCTCGAGTTTCCGCTGCTACTTGCTCGAGCCAATTAGGTTCGTGATCGCTTTAAATTAAAGTTTCACGATGGCAAATTTGACACCTACCCGACCAGTTGAGCTATCGAGACCATGCGTCATCACTTATCACGCTATCTCATATGATTGAGTAGCATTTGAGTGAGCCATACCACTACCGACTACGCAAACGAGGTACTTTCGAGCGAACCCAACCCAACAGAGACTCCGAATTTCTACGCGGGCTGTGACCGGCGTGTTAGGTTGTGCTACCGTGTCATGGTCAGTTGAAGTTAAAACACCAGCTATACAGCAGGATTTTAGCGATACAAGACACTTCTTAAAATAATCCATTTATTGATTTCTTTTTAGAACAACTGTATGCGTACGGCATCACAATAACCAGCCACCAAATGGTGCGAGAATGAAAAATCAGGGTAAAGACGATCACACACATCTTTTGACCCGAAAAAACATGGCAAGAATATTAGGTTCAAAACACAATGTACAGGAGTGTATCAGGTACCTAAGCCGAACACCGAAAAAATTACAACCTGCAGCTCTGTCAACCGAAGTTAGACGACCGGCTACCACTAACCGAAGCCAATTCTGTCAAGCGAATTGACCCGTTCCGGCATTTCACTCGGTAATGCGCTTTCAGGCCATAAGACTGATGCCATTATTAGCCTTATAGCCCGGGTAGCCCATCGGGCCGCGCACACTTACCTACACGCAGTTGTACTAAAACTGCGGAGCACGTGCTATGCGGTACATGAAGTCTCATCGGCGCAGTGCTCTTATAAATGTTTAACAGCTTAGTCACAAAGCGGAGTACATTGGCTATTGTGATTAACATGTGATCGGATTATTAACGTCACAATATCAGAACACAGACGGGTGTGATAGCACAGCAGGTACGGAGCACCTAAAAAGCTTACCGACAATCTTACAAGCAACATTTAGCAATTTTACGACAACGCGTGACACAATGGCTAGGTTAGCGATAGAAATATTAGGATTTAATTGAATGTGAAGCTTTCGGACAGAAAAGCCATTGGCGGTACAAAACATGCGCATCGCACGGACAACAGTGGACGGCAACCGAGACAAAAAGTCCACACTCACAGTAGCGCAAAAATACACATTTCAGCCAGAAATGACTAACTAACCGCTGCTGGCCAATCCAAGATACCAGCACGGACCAAAGGTCACCGGCGGCGTCCACGCGCAGTGTGACCTTTTCAGACCTCTTGACACAGCCATCGTACCGTGTCTGCGGCCACACCTTCTGAGCTCTGTAATAAGAGCTCTTCAAGCGACCAAAACAGCACTGTCAGTGTGACACACAGCGCCTGCAAAAATGCAGAAAGAGAAAAGAAGCGACCTCAAGCTGAAGCCTATAACATCACCAGTCGTCAAAGCTCTTCGCGAACGTTTTACAGACGACCCACAGCCAAGGCTGCGGAGTCGATGGATTTTCGGCGACTCCGACTCCGACTCCGGCTTTCAAAAACCAGCTCCGACTCCGACTCCGACTCCGGGCAGAATTGTCGACTCCGAACGACTCCAACTCCCGACTCCGACTCCGCAGACCTAGCAGGGCTGCGGAGTCGACAGATTTTCGGTGACTCCGACTCCGACTCCGGCTCGGGTTTCTAAAATCGACTCCGACTTCGACTCCGACTCCGGTCACAACTGTCGACTCCGACCGACTCCGACTCCGACTCCGACTCCGACTCCGCAGCCCTGCCCACAGCTAAAGCTTGCGACGTTCACAGAAAGCCTGTCCCCTGCGCTGAAGCGTACCGACCAAGTCCAAGAGATCGAAACCGCAATAGAGATACATGAGTTCCATCAAAGCGTCAGTCAGCCTTCGCATGCCTCAACTCCGCAGTCCAACGGCATCCCTGGAGGCAAAGCGTCGCTTATAAAGCCCCGATGACGTCACTGACACAGTGACGTCACAGCACATTGATCGCTGAGAGCCTGTATAACAGACGTGCGGGCGAGGAGAGCTGACCTTTAGAGAGCCCGTCGTTGCGGTTGATACGAAAGCCGACTAATGCGGACTGGCCAAGATTTGCTAATTCACGCTTCTGCATTTTCGGGAAACTGATAGAAAGTTTACACGAGGTCGATTTAAAAGTGATTTTGAGGAGGCCGCACATGTGGCCAAAATTGGCCTAGTTGTGGGACATGGCAAAGTACTGATACGACCTATATACTACGACAGCCAAAAGACTACTTTAAACTAATTTCGACGAGCTGAATGGTCCATTTGAGGCAATATTTCTTTTCTCTCTCAAAAGGGTCCACTCTTAATCAAAACAACGGGACATCATCCCTAAATGGCGTTGACGCCAAATACCTGGACACTGTTTTCAGGGCCCTGGGCACTGTATAGCGCAGTTGCCGTTGCGGCCTTCCTCGAGCTCCTAGTACATTGGGGGTACACTCGGGGGCAGATTGATGTTCCATCACTCCCTACCCTACCCATCGGGCTCCCATGGCTCAGCACTGGCTGCTGCCAGTGGCAGCACTGGCAGCACTGGCAGCACTGGCACTGGCTGGCAGTGCTGAGCAGTGCTGAGGGCAGGCAACACTGGCAGCGGCCAGTGTTGAGCCATGGGAGCCCGATGGGTAGGGAGTGGTGGAACATCAATCTGCCCCCGAGTGTACCAATCTGCCGCCGAGCGAAAGGCATTTGTTCCAAATGTTCAAACAGTAAAGCCAATCCGTACGGGTCCCTGTCCGCATCTACCGCGACGCATTAGTCTAATGAGTAATTACTGGCCAATAAAAGTGTTGTTAAAAATGCACGTCGAATGAAGTGGGCCCTGCGCGCTGGTATCTCGGTACAAAAGGATAAACATGTGTAATAAAAGGTCCTCATAGACAGTGAACTGGCTCAGGTTTAAGTATGGATTGTACAATGTACGTTCTTCAAGGTCCAGGGAAAGACATTGGACCCTTAGGTAGTTAAGGCCCATTTAGTGTCTGGAAATTCACACCGTCTAATAAAAATAATGAGTCGAAAAGAGTTAGTGCGAATTAGCTAACTGGTTACGTTACAACTGATCCCAGCTACTGGGTTTCTCTGGTAAGCATTGCTCCTGGGAACTAAAGATGACCCTCAAGGCAGCCGCAGGTTGATGGAAAGCTTGCAATCCGACAGCACCTGCACATAAACAGCTTAAGCAATGCACACCCAACCGGTTTGACAGAACCTCGGGCGTGGGCATCAAGGTGCAGGTCGTATCAGCATGGTCAGGTGCCAGGATCACTTTCCCAATTGCGACATCTATTAGGCGACCGCCCTGCTTTTCAGCACTCCTTGTCGCGAGCTGCGATTCGCCAGTGAATCGGATGCCGTAACTATAGCCCTCTTTGCGATTCTCAGCATGCTTGCTTGGTATTTTTTGCTGTAAGCTCGTCGGCTTTCTTGGTATTGGCCGTTTTAACGACGGCCATCTTGGTAGAGCCATCAACGCGGTCATCTTAGGCAGCCAGCACGCCGGCCATCTTGCTATAGGCGAGCAGTGCCAGCAGCGAAAGCAGAGGCGTCACGGCCTCGAGCATTGCTGACGCCGACGATCGAGAAGACGGAGGGGGAGGGAAGAGAAGCTTGGTCACCTGACCGCAATTCCACTGGAACACGCGAATATTATCGACGGCAACTCTCGCTCCGGTGCGTCCCAGAACTGCCTCAAACGAGAGCCGGTTGCTGCCGGGAGGAAGCGTCAGCGTTGCGGTCGTCCATTGCGTCTCGCTGGCGGTTCTCCAGAGAGTGACTTCATCGTCGTCCACGATCGTAAGCGTGGCATTTTTATCAAGGAGAACATCCACGGCGACGCAGCCTTCGGTGGGTACGAACATGCACGGCGTTTGGAGTACACCCAGCTGGCGTTCAGCAGACGGTCCCGAGTGACGCACGCTGGCGTAGTGGCCGCGGCCCTCCTCCTGCGAGGCGGTACGCTCCCAGCTCAGGGTGCGCCCGGTGGGTGTCAGGGTGGCGCCGTACTGGTAGCGGTCACACCAGCCGGCGTCGAAGTTGCAGTGGTGCACGTAGGCAGCCTCGATGGTGACGGTGGTGGTGATGGGCTCGCACGTGGGCACGTTGTTCCAGCTACGTCCGTCACACGTGGCGAAGGCGCTGTTCGTGGTGCGATTCCCCGCCGAGCCGGTGCCGTTCTTCACGTAGTAACCGACATCACACCGGTAGAACGCCTTACCCTGGGGCGAGAGGTCGCTGGTGAAGAGCAGCTGCGCGTTGGCGACCCGCTTGGGCACGCGACACTCCCGCACCGCTTCGCAGTTGAGACTGACGCTATCGAACTGACAGCGACAGTGGTAGGCGCCCGGCGAGTCGGGTACCGCGATACACGTGCCGTTGTTCTTGCAGGGGTTGGCGGCACACGAGTCGGTCCCTCCGGATCTGAGTGGCTCGCACTCGATCTTAATCTCTGTCTCCGACTCGGCGCCAGCATCGCTAACTGCACGCCATCCCCGGACGTGTTCCAACCTCTCCGCCGTCGTCGTGGACACGAGCTTCACCTTCGCCGGGCTCTTGGAGGCCAGCCTCCAGCGGCCATCATCTCCGACGTACACGCGCTGCGACGGTGACTGGAACTCCCGTCGGCCATGACTCTGGACCTCCTTCTCGGCCGGTGTCAGGACATCCACGAACGACGAGTCTGGTTCGACCACAAGCCACCGCTCGGTGGCACACTGCCCAAACGTGGGCGCCACACACGACAAACTCAGCGACGGCAGTGGCGTGCGGCCCTCGTCACAATCGTTCACCTCCCATGCTCCAGCACCGGGGGCCCACGGTTCTCCTTCAAACTCTCCACGTGCGAGGATGTTCCCCGCCTCCGGCCAAGCCTCGTACGCATGCTGCACTTCAGCCGGCTTCTTATTATCGGGCAGTGTTGCCACAACCCAGTTTTTCTGCGCCGCTGCTGTCGGCTCCTGTAGAAGAAACTGATCCGGTCTGCCGATGTGTCGGTAGGCAACCAGGGAGACGTTGTTGGGTTCGAGGACGTAGGTTCCCACAGCGGAGACCACGGTCAGCTGGTAGGGTGGTACAGTTGATAAGTTGACGTCACCGAAGAAGAGGGTGTTGGTGTCGCACGCGCCTGAAACGAGAGGAAGGGGAGGGTTAGACTCCGTAGATGGGAGACGTAGATTCTTGGAGGGAGAGAGCGAAGAAGGGGCTGAGTTCTTGAACTTTTCAGAGAGCGGGGGCATCAGGGGGCGGGCACTCGACCAGCAAAAGCACAGTGAAATAAGCAATAAGTCTGCAAAACAGTGGTTCGACACTGACAAAACTGTCATAATCATTGGAAATGACGTAACCCCGTCTCAGAAACGCAAATTAGCCACTCATCAGATTCGCATTAAATGCATTTTTAAGTATGTAGCCAGTTTCAAGCCATTTGACAAAGCCAAGAAGCATTCGGCATTGTCAGCAGCCACTGGCATTGGCAAAGGTTTCTACGTTATGTGAATGAACTCAAAACTGAACCAAAATGGACAGTGGTTACTGCCTACTGGTTAGTAAGAAGTAAATCTAACAGAGAAGTCCTATTCCAAAATTGCATTATTTAAACTTTCACAAAGGCATTGGTACGCTGTTTCGTCACCTTGCCCTTCTTAGAAGCCCCACATATTCCCTGGGTGGTACGTTGACCGTCAAAGCCGGTGACATACGGTCACCTTGGGGCCATCGACCCGTGGGTTCAGACGCGAAAAGCACGGCTCTATACCAGGACAAACTAAAACACCGGTGCCACAACGAACTAAGTCAACGGAGAATAGCGAACTAAAACACCGAAATGTCTTCCCAAAGTTCCCTCTCTCGCCCAGTCAAAGGAAAAATAGCACCACTGGGGACCGATCTGAGGCCTTTTCCGAATTTGCCTTTTACGAAAATACCACCAGGATAAAGTATTTATTTTACGATGACCCTGACCAACTCGCCAGTGGCCATCAATGAGCCAAATTCAGGTGTCTCACCTCATCACATGCGCCCGCATTGCCAGCTTGTTACTCTGAAACCATGTTCGATTCCATTAATCGCAATTTACTTAACTGGTGCCACTGCATTCAGTAGCAGCGGAACACCTTCAATTACGGGGGAAGAGGGCACTGCCGACTTTTGGTCCCATTCTTTCCATGCAACGCCCATAGGGCTAATGTTAAAATGCCAAAATCAAAGGAGGCACGGTGCCCCTGTGCCCTCCCCGTTCCTCCGCCTATGACTGCATTGCGTGAAACACACAACAGTCTAACTCTTTCTGTCTGGCATATTAACAGATAAGCAGACCTTTGAACTGGTATTGATTTTTGCTAAACACTGGATCGCGGTGGACTAAGTTGTCTGAACGTAAATGACCTCAAGCCATCATCTGAATGGAACCGGCTGAAAAGAAGTTACTCGGCGTCACACAGCAATGTCGTACTCCACCGTTCAGCAGTGCGGTTCTGCACAAAAGCCTGTGGTCAATCAATGGGAACTGATCGATCATCGAACGCGTCACGTCTGACTTTGTAGACCGCTCGAGCTGGGGCGTCTTTCGCCCTTCACAGCTGTGGTGGTACGGACGGTAGGCAGATGTCCCGTCCCGAACGGGTATCGGGGACTAAAGTGGTCATTCATTCCGAGCCCACATATACATAAAGAGATAACAAGATATGCTACATCGATAGCTATCATTCTATATTCACTGATCTTTACATAACGCCTACACAAAAACCTACTAAATGAATGTCGAATCAATGAACCTGTGTTTTCATTGATACCTGCACGGATATTATAAACTTACTAGAGGTTCAGGTTTACGCGATAACTGTATGTTTTGATATGTATGATTAACGGATGCATTAGCTTGGGTGTAGAAACTAGCATTTTTATTGGTATTATTTGTGCAGAACTGGGCAACTGTTTTTAATTGAACTGTAAAGTATGATGGTGATGCATGCGAGTTGTTCGAGTCCTTTGTAAGTTAGGATGTTATTCAATTCAACCCTACCCTACCCTACCCCCTATTTATATACACTGTGCCCTACCCCTACTTCGTTCCCAGAAAGCAGTCACCCCCCCCCCCCCATACACACATGGTTTACCTGACCCATGCCAAACAGTCGACGAGCCAGCCGCCCTACCCGTCTAATGGTTTAAAGTCGGTCCCATAACGTCGACGCGGCCAAGGCGCGGCTGGCAGCGGCGGTAAAAGGGCCCAGTTCATATAGAGCCCCTTTGCTTCCAGTGACATCTAATGAAAAGGGCGACCAGACAGGCGGGTTCACAATTAGTCACCCTTACACGGCTGCACCAACGTCCCAAAGTTGTCCCTTTGAGAAGTGGTACTTAAGCAAAGTGACACTCGCCGACTGGCTTTTCTATATGAACTGGGCCCCGGGCGTGGCCAGAGCCGACTCCTGGCACCGCCCCCCGCGTGGCACTGGCCCAGCGCCCCGCCACCACGGCGCCCGCCCGGCCGTCGCGTCGCCACGACAGGAGGGCGTGGTGCAGAGCCCGGCAGGCGCGGGACATCAGAGTGCTGTTCACGGGCACCTGCGGTAGCTGCGGTAGCTGCGGCTCGGCGGTCAGCCGGGTAATGACGTCACAGAAAGTGGGGATGGGGCGGGTGGTGTGACGTCATACGGCTGCGGCCGGCTGCGGTCGCCTGCGTCTCCTGCGGTCGAAACATCAGACCGCAAACATCCGACCGCAGCGGCCGCAGGAACCATTTGTCATGCAAAGTGGCGCGGCAGTTGCGCATTCGTGTAACTTGGACGGAAAATTGACACGGCCGCCTCAGACGAACGCGTGATGACGTACGCACAAGTGGGCGGGACTTACAGCCTGCGATCTACCGCAGCTACCGCAGTTACCGCAGGTGTCCGTGAACAGCACTCAGAGCTCGATATAGCACGCGCGCGGGGATATTGTAGCAGGATGTTTTTGTCGTCTACTGGGAGTAAAAACTTGTAGGGATGGTTGGTACAACATAAGTTTTGGGACATATAGGTAGGTAGACACGATCCATATACGGTCAACTAATCCAAATTTTTCAGGTATCAACAATTGTGAGTGAGTCGACTTTCAAGCATCATGTCCGAAGTAGGTGCAGTCATGCAACAGTTCACAAGAGAGAGCACGGTCAGCATAAATCATTTGAGAATTGGGATAGGTCCCAGGGATGAGAGAGAATGCAAACAAACAATAAATTACGACCTTTCAACCGTGCGTCAAACTAAGGTTCATTATTTATTGACTTGATCAATAAACCTCCCAATGTTTATCTAAGTTCAATGTAGGGAAAGCTGCCAGCGGCGTCTCGCGCCTTTGCAGCCTGTCTTCCGCATGGGACTTGGAAATTCTACAGCCATCAAGATTCTCATTCAGTCTAAAAAAAAAATCAGGTTCCTCGTAAGGGCCTAGGTTTACTGAAATGACGGACCCGATTCTGCTCTCCATTCAGTGCAATTGCTGCAATATTGAAGTCTGCTCGCGACCAAACGCCTTTGCTTCTATTGGATTCATAAGAATAGGAATCATGACATGAAACACCGTTTAAATGATTGGAAATATATTCCTCATGCAAAGTGTGTAAGGAAAAAATGTAAATCTTCACACTATTTTGAACGTTAGCATATGACTACCCAGTACTCATGCAAACTGCAAAGCATAAAAGTTCAGTTTCTTTGTGTTATTACCTACGTGCCTTTGTTGATGCTAAAATGGCCGATATTGATTTCACACTGGTGGCGCATTTCCTATGCCGGGAGTGTGTCATGACACACACGTACCAAATCCGCTCGTCTGATGTGATCACACGGGACTGTGCTGACGTGCGGAATACATTAGTAGGGCTATAGTAGACCAGCAGCACATAATTAATTCAGCACATCAGGTCACAGGTGAGGGGGCAGTACAAATGGGTCTTACTCATACAACGCTGTCAACGTCTGACGAGAGAAGATTCTACATCACGCAGAGCTTGCAGGCGTAATGCTGCAGGTACTAAGGATCATGGGGACAGAGGCGCTCTAAGAAGTACAAGTAGGTAGTTAACTCATCCGAAGATAACTAGACAATGAGCATCAGTATTTACTTTCCCAGCTCAATAATCATTTATATCGGTACAAGATAGGCGGTTGGACAAACACGTGCACTGAAAGTTTTTTTTTAATTTGCCAACTACTGATTGGTTAGTTTATTGAACAATAACTGTTACAGCTAAAGGTCCCTTTTACTGACCCCAAGTCAGTAATGCGCAATTTCGCAGTACCCATACCCAACTTCTGAGTTCTGACAGACATTTCGGCCCATTAGAAACGCCGTCGTTGTCACTCGTCATGCACTGATTTATGCATATAATAATCTATTCATTTATATAATAGGAACGTCTTTATAGAAAACGCACGATGACAGCTTATAAACAAACATTATTCGATACAGACCACAATATCCATCTAACGAAAGGGGTATCTACGCGACGCCGTTCTGTTTCAGTAATCTTCCAGTATGTTCAGCGGAAACACTTCCTGTGAGAGCAGACTTCTGACGAAAGTCAGAGTTCCGGTCTAATTTCCAGTCGCTAGGGAAATGATGCAACACAACTTTGCAGGTCAAAGAAGGCTACAGCATTTTGAATCTACTGAACACTGATTGAAACAAAATTCAGTGTTATTTTATGTTACCCAATATGTTTCACAATATAACCATATTGTATGTATGTATGTATTTAGATGCTTCCACATGGTGGGTTTTCGAGCATTCACGTCAGTTAACATAAATACAGGTTTAAAATGCGTATGACAAGAGCAGGGCAAGATTTAAAACGCACATAAAAGACACGGCACATAAACGACAGGTACTACTTCGGTGGGCCTCATCTAGCCAACAGGTATGACCTCAAAGCGGCTTTGAAAGCGCCGCTGCTACCTGCGGCCGACGCTCGTAAGTCCGTGGGCAAATCGTTCCAGGCTCTACACGCACGAGGCCAGAAACAGCGGCGGCCAAACTCAGTGCGGACACGCGGCAGTTCCAGCAGTGTTTCCATGCTCGAGCGGGTGATGCGACAGGATACGTCAGAGCGACGAACAACTAGCTCGCGCAGAGGCTCCGGTGCTCGATCGTCCATGAGGAGTGCTCGTACTAACAAGACATCATGTTCATAGATAAGGTCGTCAACTTTCAGCCATTTAAGCTCGTGTAACACCGGTGACACTCGCTCGCGGTAGCCAACGTTACTGACAATGCGCGCGGCAAAATTCAAAGCCTTCTGCACACGACGCCTCTGGGTAGCAGTGCAGCTTCCCCCCCACACAGACAGACAGTACCGCACATGAGGGAATACAAAGGCTTCGATCAGCAGTCGCTTGGTTTCAGCGGGGAGACGGTACCTCATTCTGGCGAATCCGATCAAAAAGCTGTAGCAGCGGCGCACAATGGCTGAAATGTGTGGCTCCCACGACAGACATGAGTCCACTTTGTGGATGGATATTGTAGGTATACAGAAAAATACTACACTATTCAGTGGCGGATCCAGGGGGGGGGGGGCAAAATGGGCATTTGCCCCTCCCAAACGGCATAATTTTGACATTACGCCTATGGACGAGGCATGGAAAGAATCGATAAATTGTTATGGTTTGCCCCCCAAAAAAAATTAGCTGCTGGATCCCCCCCCCCCCCGACACTATTTGTAACATTTTTCCTTTCGAGCCCTTCCGGATGACTCCGCACGTGAAAAGTCCAAACAGAGTTCGTGCCAGCAACGACAACGACTCGCCTATCCACTAAATCATCGGATGTAATCTAATACAAAATATACCGAGGGACAATCCCATCAAGTTCCCAGATTACACATCATTCAAATGCATACATCATGAGTCACTCAAGTGCCATCAGACGAGGGGCCTACCGACGCCACACTGACACGACTGACTGGCCCATTTACCCCTCAAATAGGCACCCTCCCCTTGCTGAGTCAATAAGGCGTGATCCATGCACCTGCCGGGAAATCGCTGGTAGTTCCCCGTTACGACGCCCGGTACAAGCCCCAGGCTTTGAGTAAACTGAAATTCAGCATGAAAATAGCGTGATCTGCTGAAAACAACATAACCTTACCTGAGGCCTAACCTTACCTAACACAATACACACCCGGCTTTCCGTCGAAGAACGCGAGAGGGATTTCCCCGGGCTCCACAAAGTTCTGTCTCGGAACCTTTGAAGTTTTGCCGTCCGCTGGTTCCCTTGCTTGTTTATGAGGCGGGTTAGTGGTGAAAGAACTCGATCCGTGACGTCATTGCCTGACGTCATTAGTCGTATAGCCGTCAGAGCGTGACGCAGAGGTATTAGGGGAAATCCCGGATCGCTGGAGGGACGCGGCTGGAAGACGCAGACGAGCGTCGTAGGTCTGAGTCATAGAAGTGAGGGGGGGGGGGGAGCGCCCGGACTACAGTGGTCATCGGCGGAGTCATAGAACTACCAGCAATTCGTCGGCTATGGAATTGTCACTGAGTTCAACTTTTGCTCCGCTTGTAATGCTTGTGATACTCCTGAATCTTTTCAAATAATCGCGGATAATTTAAAAGCATAAAAGCGAGTTTATGAAACTGAAACTCATCATTGAGTTCCACCCCTCAGTGACTTAGGCGTCAAGTGAAGTGGCAGGTAATTTCATTAGCTGAATGTCATTGCTCATTTGCTCTTTCGTTGCCGCGTGGGAAGAGCTAAGAGAGAAGCCTCGGACATTAAGGAAGTACAGCTTCTGCCAAACGCTGTCATCCCCTTCTTCCTCGTTACGGACCAGCCCGCGCACGTACAGGTCAAGGTCAGTCGTCTGAGCGTCTCATCCCCTCCCCTCCCCCCAGGCTATCTGGCTCCTCGCCAATGTCACCCCCCCCCTCCGACAGACAGGAAGCCCCCGAGGTCGACTCAAAACTCGGTCCCCGAAATAGCAAACGGGTTCCTGAGCGGGTGAACGTCGAACGATGTGCCTCATCCGTGAATGCAGTACGGCGAGTGGCTTATAATAGTTGTCTCTGTCTGACAGCAGCCACTCAGCCGAGTGCAGTTCGGGAACAAACAGCCCGAGAAGGAGACAGTCTTTGCAAGAGACGGGATGCATGAAATACAGCTATGTAATATAGACAATGAAACAGTAAAAAAATGCACTTGCAGATTCCTTTTTACGAATTAGAGGATCATTTCGGGGAGCGCGCCAACCACATTTCTGGATTCGCCGATACTTGTTTTACCCTTTCTAGTGCTATTTGCATCTCTAAATTCCCGTGACTCAGCCGCACGTGACGTGACGTTCAGCGGTTCAAACAATACCACGGCCAGCGTCAAAGCCAAATAGAAAGCCGACGCAGCGTGTGGGTGCATGAATCTAGTTCCCGTTCACACTCATGCGGGCTGCGGCCGGTGGGGAGTCACCCATGGGACATCAGACATGCCTGGTGGTCGAATGCGTCAAATGAACTTGGTGAAAAAAGAACTAGATAAAACCCCGGTTTTACCCAGTTTTACCCAAAGACGTATTTATTCTACAAAATTTTCATGAAAATATAATGGTGTGTCGAATAATTCATACTTTATTCTAAATAAGTCATAAATTTTTCTCTGGTAATATACACATACCTTATAATGATAAAATATAATTGCTATAAATAATAGTGCGGCGAATGTCCGTCTGATACGCATTACGCATAGCGCAAAATGAAGGGACTGAGCTTTAAATCATTGTGGTTTGCTATTCGCGTCTTGCTTGAACCCTGGAAGCGCCTTTTCTCTGGCTGGTGCGCTTATCCTTCAGGGGTGACTTGCACAGCGGACAGACCATTTAGGCGGCAGAGTGCAGCTCGTCAGGCCCGAGGTCAGTTCTGGGCAGACGAACCATACGAGAGCCGCCCACTGCTCAATTGAGTGCTCCGAGTGTTCAGAGCTCAGCCCAAACGTAGACTAATTGACTATGATGCACGGATGAGTGCCAACTGGTGGTTCATGCTTGTTAAAGATGTATTCTGTATTCTGTATTCTGTATTTGCATTAACCGACTACAGGCCTTGCAGCCCATTTACAGTGGCAGTCAATTTAAACTAGGTAACACAACACAACACATGCACACAATGTGTCAGCTTGTGTTGTTTCGAAGAGTATTAGTTAGTCGTTTCCCATTGTTATTCGAAACAAGTGCCAGCCATGAGCCATAGATGTGGATTGTGAAAGTTTGAAATATAGATGAAAGCGTTGGACACACATCGACGGGACACCACCGACAACCACCAGCCACAAATCCTTCAGCCACAAACCACGCCCATAGCAACCTGTAGCCACGCCCCCTCCCGTTCACCGGCCACGCCCCCTAGCAACCAGTAGCCACGCCCACCAACCCTAAGGCAACAGGCCGTCGCATGGCGGGGATAGCTGAGTCACGAACGTGAGATCAATACAGCGTCGAATAAACAGATTGTGCCAGAGGCATGCAACCACACAGACTCGAAAGAACGGGTTATATCTTAACCCGCGCCCGGCTGGGGGTCCTGGATTTCCACGCCCTGCTGGGGGGGGGGGGTGTTTGAAACCCCCCCCCCTTCTAACTCGGCTCCTGGGCCACGTAGCGATATGCGGAAGGCGGCGTTCGAAAGAGCGCCAAAAATAATGACGAAATCACTTCGGTCACTTTTTTGGTCAGGTCAAAGGTCAGGTCACCAGAGGTCATTGAAGGCAAAATTTCGCCGATTTCCAGGTCGAATATCGACAATTTCCAAGAAGCCAACGCATAACTCGGGAACCAATAGAGCTACAGCGCCGCGGAAAAGCGCATTCGATAGCCCTTTTAACGCCCTTTCTGAGTAATTTTCTCAGATTTGACCTAACGTCAACGGTTTTGCCTGCAGGGGGCAAAAACTGCAAAAATAGCCGATTTTTTCAGAAACAGTTTTCTGCAATAACTTTTGACCCAAGCCTTGTACGAGCTTAATTTTACCGGCATCGTGTTCCTCTCGTCAAAACGCATCGAATGAACTATAACTTGACCTTGAAAGGTCAATTTGAAAATTTGACCTCAGGTCAAGGTCATGACCTGACCGGAAATGGTCATGTTGCATATCAGTCGATCCGTATCGTCGAGCTGAACACATCTAAGGCGTTTTCATCGCCCTAGCATGCCTCTATCAAAAGTTATTTGCGGAAAACTGTTAGATACCATTCGTGACCTAAGATGACCTCAGGGCATTAACAGGGGTCACGGACACCATTTCCATGTTCAGTGTGTCTAAACCACTTGTAATTCAGTGCTTGGGAGTGTTTATAATGTCTTTCGTCCAAAAGAGGCGCATTTCAATTTTCTCCCATTGACTTATACCTAATGGGGAGGTCGCAAAATTGACCTGACCTTACGTCATCGATATCAAAATTCTGAGATATACATTTTGTACATGATATTGCTCTTAGCAATCGCTGAAAGTTTCAAAGCGATCGGTCACTCGGTGTAGATATGACAGATATTGAAACTTTTTATGAGGTGAGGTCACTTCAAATGACCTGGTGACCTGACCTTGAATGACCTTGGTCTGAAATTTTCACAACATGTGTAGAATTGATGTATGATAAGGTGTACCAAAAACGGCGGCGCGGATTCGCGAAAAACCACAAGGGTTCAGTTCAAACCCCCCCCCCCCCCCCCAGCAGGGCGCGGGTTAATAGTAGATTCGCTGAAGTGTCCATTTATCCATCGAGCTATGAAGGGTTTGAAGTCTGAACGAGTCAGGTCAGGTCAGGCAGTCTCAGACATTTCCCTGAACAAGGATAAATTGGTGTTTTCCAAATCGCAGGCTGGTTGAGTGGTGGAGGCCTCGGAGTATGACTTCGCATTTGTGACGAATTTTGCTGACGAACATCTGTCACGAGTCATCAGTCAATCAGTCATCCGAGTCCAAATCTGCTTGTCATAGTCAATATCAGTCATATAGGTATGGCCGTTAATTTAACCGGTTCCAAATTTCAGCAGAACACATGGTACGCAGCTGTTCCTCGTAGCGGCATGCTGTCGCTGATCCATTGCCAGTGGAATCTCAAAACGGAGAAAATGAGCAAAAGATATGCTGATTGCTGTGGATTGAACTGTTATTTCTTATTTTGGACAAATCACTTTGACGGAAATGTACCATAGCCAACCCTGCGAAATTCGGAGCGCGGAATGAGCGCTCGGGCTTCCGGCGGCGACGGCATCACGATAGGCATGATTCGCATGACTCTCCCAGTGATTGGCCCAGAACTGCTGCATGTTGTGAACGCTTCCCTATCGACTGGAGTGCTACCTACGCCGTGGAAGGCGGCAGATGTTATACCACTGCATAAGTCAGGCTCTAAACTCGAACCGAACAATTATAGGCCAGTATCGATTCTTCCAACAGTTGCAAAAATTGTAGAACGTATTGTCTGTGAGCAACTTATGACTTATCTGATAGATCACAATATCCTATGTAATGAACAGCACGGATTTAGACCAGGACACTCTACTGAGACAGCTATGCTTCATGTAATCGGCCACGTAGTTGAAAATTTGGATTCCGGCCTTATTTCATGTATTACGACGGCGGACACGTCTAAAGCTTTTGATTCCGTTAAGCATTCCAGACTGTTAGACAAATTAGGATGGTATGGCGTAGGGTGAAGTCGTATAAGAGTACGCACTTAGTGGATTTCTTGCTCTCATTTGTTTAATATTTGAAGGAAAGAAATCGCAAATAGGGAATATTAAAGTTCATTGAATTAGCCATCAACCCATGGGGCAACGATCCTTCAGCGTAAATGGAAGTGGTCTAAAACTGACATTTTCTGAACCGTTGCACTTGCGTACTCTTACCATATGGGGTGTGTAAGAGTACGCACGCCAGGCGGGTGGAGTACGCAAGCATATGAACACACACCTATGCAGCTTGCACTGTCCAAATGCTTAACTTCAAACTCAGAAGGCATTTAAGTTAATTCTAGTGTCCAAAAAGAAAAACATAAAATAAATCTTTCAAGTCTATAAATCAGGAAATAATCATGTCGTGTGTTTCTTAAAAAAATGCACAATCAAAAAGGAGAATAACTCGTATTTGGAAGAATTTCGGGTACGCATCTGCATCACAGTGCTCCATTGATGATATACCTACAAAACAAACGTCATTGAGCGATAGATTAATAACTCTATATTTCTGTATATTCGATTTAATGTATAATTCTGCGTACTCTTACCCTCCTGAACAGTGCGTCCTCTTACCGTACATGCAATTCGCGCACAAAACAACCCCGAAACGTTGTGCAAAACTTCGCAAACAGAATATTGCACTGTACAGTATTTCCCCAGATAACCTCACAAGTTTCCCACAACAATCACGGAAATGTACCTTATCTCAACAGCCAAGTATCAAAATTATTGTACCATATCAAAATAATATCATAACGCTCGAAAATAATATTCATCGCCTTAAACTCAACAGCGTCGCCGCTCAACGCCCACGTTCCGTTGGTGACATGCACGCACTGGCGGCTTCATGTCACTTCATGAACTCGACAAACCCGCGTTGCTAAGCAACCGAAACAGCTGATGCGTACTCTTATCGCCCGCGTACTCTTACCCGCCCTTACCCTATGTACCCACTGGTTTGAAAACTGGCTAACCGAGCGTTCTCAGCGTGTTAGGGGAGGAACGACAGCTGCGCCTGTCACGCACGGCGTGATCCAAGGTTCATTGCTAGGGCCGATCTTGTTCCTTCTATTCACCAACGACATGCCAGCTTACTTTGATGACTGTAAAATCGTAATGTATGCTGATGACACACAATTTGTCCACTCGGGTAATCCATCAGACTTACCCGACCTTCGGCAGCGCGTAGAAGCAAGTCTAAAGGTGGCGAGTGTTTGGTTTGCGGACAATAGCTTGCGCATAAACCCATCTAAAACCGACGTTATGGTCGTCAGGTGTAGGCAGCGACGTGTCACGTGATGTTGACTTTTGTATTAACTTTGACGACACTATTATTAATCCATCACCATCAGTCAAGGTTTTGGGCGTGTCCGTTGATTGTAATCTAACATGGGTTTCGCATGTGTCGCTGGTGGTGCGTCGTTCTTACGCAATTATCAGCGGTCTGGGCAAGATGTCTCGCCGTTTGCCATCTGAAGTGAAGATATTTTTAATCGAAGCACTGGTGTTCCCTCACATTTTATATTGTTTGACTGTATATGGTGCTTGTGGTTTAACTCAACGCCACCGCCTGCAAAAAGTTCTTAATCACTGTGCTCGCATCATCTTTTGTGCTAAAAGGTACGATCATGTTTCACCGCTATTAAAGCAGCTCCACTGGCCGACCATTGAGGACCTCATAACTGAACGCGATATGGCCATGTTATTTAGAACCATACCAGGGTTGTATACCAATCAAGTCGATTGAATTGATTGATTTGTTTCAACGCGTATTTTGAGTTGATTGGATTGAGTCGATTGACTTTTCGAGATGACTGGTTGACTGACTCGTTTGACTTTAGCGACTGGTTGACTGATTTGATTCCCGAAAATTAGAGTGACTCGTATGATTGAGTCGATTGAATGGAAAGTTCAAATAAGTTTTAGTTGACGAAAAATAATGACACCAATTGATGACATCAAAGAGCACAAAACTACACTGAAAACTGCTTGTCATCACAACTGCAATATGGGGTAGATGGCCAAATAAAGAACAGGGCCTAAACATGAACAGCCAACTTTGACTTTCAACTGCAATAACTGCTCCAATCCTGGTGATAGAACCTGGCGATGCACCTACCTACCTTTCTGCACTCAGCAGGAAACGTTTTTTTTAATCCAGATGATAAAGTGCAAAGCCCTATATACTAATAAAGTGTGATTAATTAATAATTCACATCTCCACACCTCCTCAGAAACAACCCACTGAACTCTATAAATATCTGAAACCCCTACAAAAATAACTGAAACAAAAGCGCCGTTTTCGTCTCGCTAATTACGTTTACGTACCTAATTAATAGCTAATTTGCTGCATTGTTTAATTTGCAGCAGAACGTTTGTTGATCCTTTTCTCCTGAGAGCCTAAGCATAACATATTTAATATATTTCATTTTCCTTAAAATATTTTACCGAATATTATTAAGTGGTTTTATTTCAAATGAAATAATAATTAAAACGAAATTGGTGTTGTACAACCGATTTATTTTATGATGATCTACCATACTACATGATAATCAATGACGTCATCTTACCAAAAAATCAAAAGACGTAGAATAAGGATTTATAAAAACTTAGCATACTTATTGACCTATCCCCCACTCTTCAAACCATTCCTGTCATCCAACTCTCGTCGTAACCTTACCATTCACAAACTTCCTCCTTCCCTCCTTTCACAAACATCAATTTACCGGTAAGTTCCACTGTGATTTATGCGTCTTAACGTAAATTCATGGGTTTTCCCCCATATTCATGGCATAGTACATGGATATGGGTTTTCCCATGTTGTCTTGCTGTAAAAGTGGCCACCGGTCTTAGTTAGGACGGCCGGTTTGTTTTGCGCGGCGTAGTTAGGTCGCCGCCCTCCTCGCGAGGCCGGTAACGTAAGTTAGGGCCACTAAAAAAAAGCAAAACGTTTTCTGGTATTTAGTGTAAATGGAGTTGGAATATGGCCAAAATTAAATTGACAGCTTTTAGGTGAAAGGTGGTGATTTGGGTGAAGGGACGAGTAAACTACTGGGTTATTTTGCACCCATTAAATGAAACTTCTGCTCCAATTCTACCCATTGAACCTCAATATCATGATCCACCTGTCCATCACTAGGTATCCTTCCTTATTACATAGAAACTTTGAATGGCATGGCAATTTATAATTTTAAATGACAATATTTTTATGTTTCTTCTGTAGGTAGGTAGGTAGGTAAGTAGGTAGGTAGGTACACCAGACTGCTATGGACACTTTTCCAAGTTGGTGGGGCAAAAAACCTAATGTATGTCTTGGTTTGAGTCGTTTGATTGAGTTGATTGATTCCTTTCATTGTCGCGTTTGAGTCGATTGAATCAATTCCCGAAAACTGCTCTGACTTGATTGATTTGATTGGTTTCCCAAATTTGTCGTGATTGAATTGATTGCTATTGATTGAGTCGTATACAACCCTGAACCATACATCATCCGTTAGCTCCCGACGCGTTGCGTGACCGGGTGGTGTACCGGAGAGACGTGGCGGAGAGAGATACGCGCGGTACGCTCTGCGGTATGCTGCAGCCGCCCCGGGTGCGACGGGAGTTCGCCCGGAAGTTTTATACTTACCGGGCGACGGCCGCGTGGAATCGGTCCCCCTCTGATGTTCGGGAGGCGAGGACCGCTCGGGGATGCCGGGGCGCCGTTAGGACTTGGTTGCGGGCTTCCAGCGAACATTAGGACGGTTTGTTAGACCGGCTGGCTGTGATGGTAAATTGGTAATATGTCGAGTGCTGATTCTATCCAAGTGTACATATGTATTGTATCTTGTATGACTCTTAGCCGTAAAAGCCATCTATGGAGGCTATTCGAAATACCTCATCATCATCATCATCATCATCAGCGCAAAATGTCAGACACCAGACATTCCTCGGTCCACATTCCATTACAAACACAGTCCTTGCACAGTCCAACCACCCCATGGAGCCGTGCCGGTGCGGCCCGGCGCGGCGGGGCCGGCTATGCCGAGTCGCGTCGCGAGCCGACCTTCAGCGGCCGGCGGTCTGCGCGCAGGGGCGCAGCCAGGCACTTACCGTTGGCGGTGGCTATCAACGCCGCAAGCACAATCGTCCCCAAATCATAACGCATGGTAATACACCCTTCTTGTACCACTGACAAATGTGTAGTTTCACAGCCGACAAACCCGTCCCACACGACACTCGCAGCGACTCCACCCGGGAGTACGTAGCCAATGACGTAGGGGTCCACACGGCGCGTCGGCTGCAGGGGGCGGCGATCAATGTCGACGTCACACATGTGAGAGTCTCTGATTGGCTCAGAGTGACTGCTGGCGACCTCTATACCACATGAGGTTAAATATTGCACGATAGCTCCGTTAGATGGCACGGCTCGTTCCCTTGCGAGGCGTTTGTGGCAGCATAGCCAAACTGCATGCGCTAGCGGGGTTTTTCTATTCGTCTATTGCCGTACTTCCTGTGCAATCGGAATTTACTGAGCAATCTGAGTCGTTTTCGTAGCCACCACAGTTACTTATCAGCGATTGCAAGAGACACCCACCATTTGTTTGAAGGTTTGAGCCCATAGATTCTGCGGCCGAAATAGCTCAGTTGGGAGAGCGTTAGACTGAAGATCTAAAGGTCCCCGGTTCGATCCCGGGTTTCGGCACCTTTATCCGGTGAAGAGGGATGCACCAGACTGAAGTACGCGTTCGTTGTTGGAGTTCACACAAGTCTGGTTTCGTGCCGCTGCTACGTCGAATCAACATTTTTATCACGGTGACTATAAATAATTTTTATCATATTTTTATTTTGTCACTTTTGATATTGCTAACTTGATATTGCTAGCGAACACATGGCTTTGTAGCACTACTGTAACACTGTTCAGTTAGTGTTGTTCACTGTTCACTGTTCACTGTTCACTGTTCACTGTTCAGTTACAGATGGGCGATGGCCCTGTTTGATCATCATGACATAAATGTTTTCTTTCCTCCATTTATTTGCACCCATGACCCAACGACCAACGGGCCAACAAGTCGTGTTACCAGTTTCTGTGCATCGATATGAAATCAAATATGTAAAGCGGATATTTAATTCGAGAAACTTATCCTTCATGAGTTTGCATGGACATCAAGGAATTTTCGCATCCCGTTACAACTCTTTAGTTTGGTATAAGTCTATAGGTATTGCTTGCCACTCGCCTGTGTGCAACGTTTTCCAGCGTCTCAAATTGTGCATAGGCGGCGGAACGGGGGGGGGGGGGGGCACCGGGTCATCCTTTGATTTTGGCATTTTATCATTTGGGCGTTGCATGGAAAGAATGGGACCAAAAGTCGGCAGTGCCCCCCCCCCTTGAATTGAAGGTGTTCCGCCGCCACTGCTAATGTGTAGGGGGGGGGGGGGGGCAGCTGGACCCCCTGCCTTTCGGCCCCTGATCGAGCTACAGCTTCGCGGAAAACGAAAGGAGCGTGTTGCCCGTGACGAGAGGGAGCCGGTGATACCCAATTTTTAGGTTCTAGGTATCTTCCAGGTCAGGTCAAGGACCCATATGTGGGGAAAATCGGGACCTGCTAGAACTTCGTAAAGTGTAGCTATTATGATATTTTTCGGGGCGCTGATCACGAATTTCGTGTTAGTTTTGATCACAGATTATGTCTTCGTGCATTTAGGCCCGGTCGGGTCAGGTCAGGTCAGGTCAATTAGTGTGCGTCCTGCCTGCTATCCACAGTAGGTGTCAACCACCACCAAGGGCGTCGTAACATGTTACGATGACGATGGCACCAACACTACTTCGTGAATGTTCAAATGGATGGTTAATTCGGAATCAGCGCAAAAGCTACCCTAGAAACATGTTAAAACCAGTATAACGCCTTTTGGGGCGTCTAACGGAGCGAGCGAGAGGGTGGGTCTTGCACGTGCGAAATTTCGAGGGGGTACCTCCAACTGACTTGTGCACAGCACCCTACTAACCGGTCTCTAGCGATGTGTCAAATTTGAGCACAATCGGCCCAGCCGTTCTCGAGATCTGGGAGCGGCACCCTGCACGTGCGCACGTGCAGAAAGGGTCCCAACTGACTTGTGCACGGCACCCTACTAACTGGTCCCTAACCGTGTACCAAATTTGAGCGCCATCGGTCCAGCCGTTCTCGAGATCTGGAATCGACCCCTGCACGTGCGCACGTGCAGCAGCACCCCAACTCTGGCACATGGATATGCAGTGCCTAGTGGGTGCCTACCTACATGCCAACTTTCAGCGCAATCGGCCAAGTAGTTACCGAGATATTGCAACAATTACAAAACTGACTTCTCTTCGTTTTGCACGTGGCACGTGCATAAGGGGTCACCCACATGCATCGGGAATAGTCCAATACTTGGTAGAAAGAATGAAGCTACCCTACAAAAATTACCGCGTGTAAATCGGTCAAGTGGTTGCTGAGATATAAGCCTCGCAAAAGCGTCCGCACGGCCGGCCGCTCATACTCAGAAATTTCCGTTAATCTAAGGAAAGACTCCGCTCGCTTCGCTCGCTCCGTAATCATGAAAACCAAGGTCATCAAAAGTCAATGACCTTGACCTGACCTTCAAGTGACCTTGAAACCCACCATAATGCATGGGATCAACATCATTTAACATGTTTGAGCGTTAACAATTCCAAAAAAAGACTGGAAACGCGCGGATAATGTAAACTGACACACGCCGAATCGCGATTCCGGCGAAACATGGTCTCGAGAAATAAGTCACAGGTCAAAGGTCATTTCGGTCAGGATCATGATTTTTTTAGGGCTAATGTAAAATTGATCAACTCGAGGGTGCTGAAACTTTCGTTGCGATCGGTCGCTTTGTGCGCGAGTCATTTGCAAAAACCGAGGGAGCTCCACCCCCCCCCCCCGTGCACTACATGTGCGAGGGTTAGGTACATTTCTTGAAATTTATGCGTTCTGCATTACGAATGAACGTCAACACCTATTCAGCAATCACGGGCGTGCCCATGACGCTGTATCGCTAACTTCCGTGGGAAGTGTGGGATGATCAAGAAGTTAAGCAATTGAGGCTGATCGTCATCACATTATCTTGCGGCGATTCTTCCAATTTCTCCTTGATGTCCATTGATGTCACTCTCCACAGAAAACTAGCCGGCTGTGCGTCTCCTCGACACAGTCCCCGGCGGATGTGATGTCACGTGGACTATCTCAGCTGGGTCTTCCTGTGTGCCGAGCTCAGTCGATCGCCCTCAGTCCTTTGTGCGCCTCCAGGGAGGTCAGGTCTAAGTCGGGTCATCCACAGCCGGCTCTGTGCTCCCTGGTGCACGAGCTCGCCGTCGGATCATTCTAGTGGTGTTCTTTCAAGAGTCTCCTAAACTTCTGTCATCATGTTTGACATCTTCGGCTCCGTCAAGGGCATGCTGAAGCTGGATGACGTCAGCACAGACAATCATGTGTTCCGTCTGCACTACAAGGTGACGACAGTGATGTTGGTGATATTCTCCCTTCTCGTAACCTCACATCAATACATCGGTGACCCGATCGACTGCTACAGCACCTCCAACATCCCCGACAACGTCTTCGACTCCTACTGCTGGATCCACTCGACATTCAGCGTGGAGCAGGCCACCAAAGCCCAGCGAGGATTTACCCCTCACTACGGAGTCGGCACAAAGCAGACCGATGACACCGTGCAGTATCATGCCTACTACCAGTGGGTCTGTTTCGTGTTGTTCTTGCAGGCGCTGATGTTCTATACTCCTCGCTTCTTGTGGCAGGGATGGGAGGGCGGTAAGGCTAGGATGCTAGTCATGGAGCTCAACTGTCCGATTGTTGATGAACAGGCCAAGGACGACCGCAAGGCGTTGCTAGTGGAGTACCTGACGTGTAACATGCACAACCACACGATGTACGCGCTCAAGTTCTTCTTTTGTGAGTTTCTAAACCTGGTGAATGTCGTGGGGCAGATCTTCTTCATCGACTACTTTCTCGACTACGAGTTCACGACATACGGCCTGCGCGTGGTGGAGTTTTCACAGAGCGCCTCTGAGGAGCGGACCGATCCGATGACGCTCGTCTTCCCCAAGGTGACCAAATGCAACTTCGAGACGTTCGGTCACTCGGGCACCCCTCAGGTCCACGACGCCATCTGCGTGCTCCCGCTCAACATCGTCAACGAGAAGGTGTACATCATCCTCTGGTTCTGGCTGGTCATCCTCACCGCCATCAGCGCCATGGCCAGCGTCTATCGCTTCTTCGTCGTCTTGTCACCCAACTTGCGGACGACGCTGCTGCGCACGCGCGCGCGACTGGCGCCTCCCGATCAGGTGAAGGCGGTGGCCGGTCGACTCTGGCTGGGCGACTGGTTCGTGCTGTACCAGCTCGGCAAGAACCTGGACCCGCTCATCTTCAAGGAGGTGCTGGATGATCTGGATCGTGCCGTCTCAGTCCGTGCCTGACCCGCCTTTGTCTGCGATTCACGGAGATTAGATAGAAACAAAATGGCGTCTGTGACGCTCACCGTACGAGTATTAAACCAGGAATTGTGCTTTTTATGGAATGGATATTGGTTGGCTTTTATGTGTTGGTGTTTAATTACATTCCAGCGTGTCTTTATATTGAAATATATTATACGTGCCACATTTGTGTTTCTTATTTCATTTTCCGATGAATATGATATTGCTTATTTACGAACAAACATTTACCGACATGAACATGATTAGACGCATTGAGCACTTAACTGGACAAAGCGGAACGCATGAGTTGCCCAACAGCATAAATATTCTGCGTATATGTTTATCATTCTCATTTGGAAATAAAAACTACGAATATTCTTCAATGACGTTTTGGAGATCACTTTAAATTCCAAGCATCGGTTTGTCGTCTCATGCTACGTTTGTGAACCTTAAATATCAAATCTCAATAAAACATAAATCATGTGCCTGCTCCTACAAGCCTGCTCGACTTTACCACAAAATTATGTTGAACACAAAACAAAGCTCATGTTCTGAATAAAAGATCGGCAATACTCGATGATCCAAATCGATCCGTTTGCCCTTTCCACGAAATTATATCGTCCCAATCCTGGAATAGCATCGTTATCTAATTGATTCACTAAAGTGACGTCATCCCACACGAGTGGCATCATGTATTAGCCGGGACTTTTCTGACGTAACATTTCCGACCACTGGTGGTTTAGGCCGAGTGGGATATGATGCAGTAAGCGAACCAATCGGAAGTCTTAGGTTAGACAGCCTGCCGAATCTAAAAAATGTCTGGTTTTCACTATTCAGTGTTCACTCATTTATTTACTTTCACCATTCTATATGCATGAGTGACAAGTGTATCGGGCATAATCCATGGGAATGAACCATGGTAACATGGATTTTTCCAAATAAAAACAGTTTGCAGATCCGCTGACTCAACAGGACCTGAATTTGTACTGGAACCCGTTTGGGTTTCATTAAAACTGTGGCGATTTACAGTGTGGAAATGTCTGACGATTTACATACGTCTGTGGGGCGTGGGCGAGCTGGTGAAATCCAGTTGAATCTATGCTATTGCTGGACGGCGGGCGTGCGGTGCGGATTTTTGCGTCGTTTGCGGGTGCGTTTCAGGCTGCGATGCGGGCGTTTTTGGCGTGTTTACGGTTCTTTTGTTTGCGCATTTGGCGGCGGGCGTTTTTGCGGAGTTTGCGGGTGAGTGTGTTGACAACCTGCAGTCCCGCGATGCGGAGCCCAGCATCGCAGATGTTATTGCTGGATTCCAACTGGGTCCGTTTGATCCCACCTCTGTCTGGACTTTGTCGTCGCTCAGGGACCCGAGTCGACGGTGATAGCTGTGATCTAGAGCCAACCGGAACTCTGAATCGCTCATCCGGCGTCTCCGACCGCCGGTTCCGGCGTCTCGCATTCGCGAGAAGTCGTTATAGAACGCGCACGTGACAATGTGCACACTGCACAGTGCACAGTGAGTGCACACGGTACTAAATTAGTGCCTCGTTGCGTTCATAGAAAAAATGGGTTGCCTGGGATATGATGGAATGATTTCTGGCGGTTAGAGTAACGCTCGCGGCCAAACGACGGCATGACTCTAGTTAGGTATCCCTCATCGATATTCGCATGATTAACAGCAAATGACACTGAAACTGTTCGTTATATTTCACAAGCTAACAAAGGTTTCCACGATACGGTGGGTAGACAGTAGACATTCCAGAAGTCGAGGATGTCCATCTGCACCGTCCCGGCACTCAGTCTGGGCGGCACGGGAGACGGAGACCGCGGCGGCGACAGGCGCTATCGGTCGGAACTTCCCGTGCTTCTGCAGACGAGCCCCGCTTTGAAGACGCTCCGAGCTGCCACGTGCATGTTTTCGACCATGTTCTGGTGTGCTGGAAAACACATAGGAAGCCTTGTAATCACAAACATTCAACGTTTCCTTACGAATGGGTCAGCCATGCAGTAGACGCGCTTACCTTTCACAGCTCGCCTCTTATTATGCTATTACCTACAAATATCATTCATATGACTATTGCCTATTACATATTATGGGTCGATCAGAAATACATTGAGCCATTTTATCTCTTTTACTCTACATAAAATACGTCGGCTTACGTGACTTAACATACGTGAGTTATCGGCTTTTATCCTACACGTAAAGCTCAAGAAAAATTTATTAAGTAAAAGATAAACTAGACAAGTCAATATTACATACCTATTACTGCCATAGACTACTGTACCGTATATGGAGTAGTCTATGTTACTGCTTGTTGTTAACCCGCGCCCCGCTGGTGGGGGGGGGGGGAGCAGAATCTGCCCCCTCCCGTTTTTCGCCAATAACTTCTAAACGCGTTACGCCAGCGACGTCAAACTTTCAGTACCTTATCATACATCAATTTGACACGTTCCCTGAAATTTGAGCGAAATTCGTCGGAAACTTTTTGAGAAAATGACGTTTTAGTGACGTCATGTTCGCCACTTTCGCCTAAAAAAAAACGGGAAAATTTCAAACGCCGCTAACATCTTCATTTTTAAAGGAATCAAGACGTAACAAAAAAGGTTATACGTTATTCTACTTTGTCTATCAAATGGCTATCTCCGTTTGTTAAACATTTTGGATTTTGGCCTAATTTTTTAACTTACTTTTTTGGGAAAATAATTATAAAATCCAAAACTTTACGTGTATCGAAAAAAGGTATACATGTCACAGAAGTGGTCTATGTGCAACTACATACCAATTTTTAGAAGAATCGGTTCAAAAATGTGGGAGTTATTCAAAAATTTATGACGTCACGACACACAAAATTTTTGATTTTTTTTGGAAGTGCTAGACCACGTATGGAAGCAAAAATAGCACCATTCGATTTGCCGTGAAAAACTGCATCAGATAGACACCTTTTTAGGCCTTAACAACCAACTTCAAAATTTAACCTCACTTGACCTGACCATGACCTGACCTCGACCTGAAATTTATCCATAGGTGGTCCATATCACTTATTGAGTGTGCCTATTGAATTCTATGAATAAAATGACCCATAAAACATGTGTCGCACATGCCCTTTTCTATATTTTGTTTTTGGTGACCTGACCTGACCTGACCTGACCTTGACCTTGACCTTTGAATGATATTGTATGCAACGAATATTGTTTTGGTAGTCTAAGAACACGTTTTGGACAATTAGTCTCAGTCCATTGTTCGGCAACTACGGTGCAAGGCCGATACTGTAGAAACTTGCATTTTGTACCCTTGACCTGACCTTGACCTGGCCTCTGACCTACTTAAGAAAAAAAATGGGCTCTTAAGATCCGCTTTGTTGAGAGCTTTCGATTGCCGTTTTCCCCGTCTTTCTACGACCATCGGTTCGGAAGTTAGACAGGGGGGGGGGGGCAGAATCTGCCCCCCCCCCCCCCAGGAGGGCGCGTATGGCTGAATAGCCCAGCGGGGCGCGGGTTAACTCGTTACCATTTTGAGGCTTTGAGCGCAGTTTCGTGTAAAGAATGCATACAAGCAAATCAGTTGTTCCTTTCAGAATGTTCTCACAAAGTGAGAACATAACGATGTGCATTTCACTTTGCATAAGTATTAAGTTCTGAAACGAACAACTGATTTATTTTTATCCCTCTCTTAGCCAGGATGACACACGGCTGTTAAATACCTTTCAGCGATAGGTATTGACAATTTACTGCGATGCTATTTGACTTACATAATGTGAAAAAACACGAAATGATTCATAAATTACCATTGACTCACAAAATGATCAACAAGACTACAAAATTATGGCAACAGCTATTCAAAGTGACAACATTTTTCTGTCCACGTGAAGCACGAGGTAAGAAGAGGTCAGCCTGATGTCACCCTGTTGCCCGATGTCCGGCACGTGGAGCCGGAGGGATACGGCGGACATCGCCCTGGAGAGTCGTCACTTGCCGGCAGAGTGTCTGATGACATAACGTTCATTATGCGACACATTTAATCGTGCCTCGAAACAGCGGTTATCGCAAACTCTTGCCGGTGTCTGACGACTTTCCAGAACCCATGATGCCCTATAATCATGGCCTATCTATGCCTACCTCCCTATCTAGTGCCCTTTGCCTACGTGACTACTTGCCTACCTACCGAGCTACCTGACTTAGGTCAAGCAAGTAACAAACAACAAAACCAAATTCTTTTATATCATTTTTAAACCAGTAGTATTTTAGTCATAAGTGAATCAGATAAAGACCAAGCTATAGATCCTGATCCTGGAATCAAGTCTTCTCCAACAACAAATCAAATCAAATCTAAGCTAATATCATCAACCTGCATTAACCAAACCAAACATACAAAGCGATACATTAAATGCTCCCCAAAGACTTTCTAATTATATTTATCATTAAAACCAGCATTCAAACAAGTGATAGACTGACCGGCCCAACAATCAATAAAATGATACAGTAGAACACAAAGTTAAATTCAAGGAGTATAGTTTTAACAACTGGAAATAATAAAAAGAATATTGTTTGTAGGGACATAAAAAACACGAAAGACCATAAGCCACACAAATATAAGAATCATATTTTCACCTTACATTAGCAAATTGTTTAGATCTTGGTTGAAATATTTCCACTTCACTGATAGCTGTACGCAGCAAAACATTCGCGTCGCAAAAGCAAATCTTTAAAAGTATTTCGGGCATGGCGTCTGCTTGCAATGGCTAACGGGCGTCCGCAAAATTAAGTGAGCGCAAAACTGCCGCAGCACCAAAATCGCGATAAGAAACACCTCAGCAAAGTCTGCTCAACACTCCATAACCCGCCAATTTTAAATACAATCCATTACATACAACTTGATAGGAGGGTATATGGAATATGTTATATCCTACCATGGCCTGGGCTGGCCTACCATGGGCTGTACAAACTTAAATGTTGAGAGCTTGCATAAGTAGCCCTTAAGCATGTCCCTAACACACAAATAATAACAAGAACTGACAAAGATATGCAGAATACTCATTAAAGGGACAGTATCATCGAAAAAATCAATGTATGGAGCTGATTTTTTTTTACTAGCATTTCTTATTTTTCTGAATCAGAAAAACATGGTTTGAGGACCGAACTCGGTGAAAAATATTTTTCATGAGCGAGTCATTTTCATGAGCGAACCACCACTACAAGCATGGCCGCCACTTTGGAAGCCTGCGAAATTACTACAGAACTGGCGCAGATAATACATTATTGATGCTACGCTTACGCGGCCGCTCTTCTGATTGAGTTGTCGTTAGGGAAAGGCAGCATTAGGCATTGCCCAGAAGATATCACGTGACAATATTCTCGTACTTGAAGCAAATGTGAAGTACTTTTAGCAGATCAGATGACGTCATACATAAACGTCATACATTGGAGGGAGATTGTGATTCAAGCTGGAGGAATTCCTTTGTTGAGCCGCTAGAATCCGAAGGAAACAGCGAAAACTGCCTACGACCCTCGCCGGCACAGTTGATGCACCCCCCCCCAAGGTTTTTCGCAAATAACTCGCGTAAAAAGCGGCCGATAGCGACGAAACTTTCAGTACCCTCGCATTGATCAATTTTACACCTACCCTGAAAATTTCATGACCCTGACCCCAATGGCCTTTGACCTGTGACCTCTTTTCTGTGACCATGTTTGGCCGAAATCGCGGTTCGGCGCATGTCGGCTCGCATTAGCCGCGCGTTTGCAAGCTTTTCGTGGTTTCAAACGTTCAAACATGTGATTTGATGTTGCTCCCATGCATTAGGGTGGGTGTCAAGGTCACCTGAAGGTCAGGTCAGGTCATTGACCTTTGGTGACCTCGGGTGACCTCGGTTCACTTTTCGAGTTTTACATGTTTTTAGGCTAGTTTTTGGAGCTGAATTCGAATTTAGCAACCATTTGAACATTTACGAAGTAGTTTTGGTGCCTTCGTAACATGTTACGAAGCTGTCCGAGGCGGTTGACACGTATTACGAATGCCCGTCACAACCCCTACCGGTTGACCTGACCTGACCTGACCCGACCTGGCCTAAATGCTTAAAGACATCATCTCTGATCAAAACTAACACGATATTCGTGATCAGCACCCCGGAAAACCACATAGCAGCCACACTTTACGACTTTCTAACAGGTCCCGATTTTCCCGGTTTTCGGGTCATTGACCTGACCTGGAAGGTCACCCGATGACCTAGGACCTTAAAATTGGGTATCATCGGCTTCCTCTCGTGACGGGCAACACGCTCGTTTTTCCGCGAAGCTCTAGCTCGATCAGGGGCCAAACGCGAGGGGGGTCGTACCCCCCCCCCTTGTGCCGTCGAAGGACTCAAAATGGCCTGTGCCGGCGAGGGTTAACGGTGATGAATAAGTGCGAAAAACGTTTTGGCTTTATAAAATTTGATGAAATGACCAGGGTAAAAGTTTTATTACTGGCGGTCAATTCAAAACGGCGCAAACATTTAAACAGTGAAGATAGTGAAGCACGATTCAAAGTGTAGTACACCTTTCGTACTTTGAGCGGCGATAGCGGGATAACGGTGTGGAGCTTCAAGGATCGGTCTTCAGTTCCCAGACCAGAAAGGTGGGGCCTATGCAATGTCAAATTTCATCAAAATGGTGATACTTTCCCTTTAATAGATGAAACTATTGAATGAACATTAGCTTAGAAACGTTCATGATGCCAACTATTATAAGACCCTAGCTAGGCTGACATGTGTAGAAAACTTCCCCGTAAAGTGTGAACCATCTGATATTACGTACGTGATATTAAGCATCTACACCTTTTTACGGCCAAATATAGAAATAGTGCACACAGTTCAGAAATAGTGCAACCATTTCGACAGTTCGGCATAGTGCACCGCTTCTTGGGCCGAGTGCATGAAATTCAGTAATAGTGCACACGGCTCCGAAACAGTGCAAGCAATTTAAAAGAGAATGCATTCATTTTCAGTAGTTGCGATTTCAGTTTCGCCAGAGTGCATTGCTTCGTCATATGCATTGGTATTCGGCGTACCGCAAAGCAATTTAGTTAACCTTCAAGCGAATTCGGTGCCCCATCTAGAAAATATTTTTGACAACGCTCTTGCTGTTCATCAAGTGTAGCGTGGTGCTGTTCAAACAAGCTGCTAATGAAATTTTACTAAATTATTGAAATTTTACTGCTAATGAAAATTAATGAGATTTTAATGAATGTAATGAAAAGGCCCAATTTAGGCGGCAGTGCACACATTTCAAAAATAGTGCAGGCGATTTCGACAGTACGGCATAGTGCATTGATATATTGAATCGCGGCACGATATTCGCCATATTGCAGCCATTTCGTCATAGTGCAGGTTTAAAGTGACCCAGGTTCAGGCATATTAGACATATCGCACATTATTCGTCAGATCGTTTCGATTTCGGGGTCCCGCATGTAATTTAGGCACTGTTCAGTAACACGGCATTGCATAAATAAGTAATAACAATTTTTATTTGACATTTCACGCTACCTGAGCCTCCAATGACACTCGTAGTCAGTCAGCAACGCAAAAAAGTCAAGTAGCCAGCTGCACTGCTCTGGATGCAAAAGGTAGAGGGTATTTAATGTTTCATCTGGGTGCCTTAGCTTCAATCATATAAGACATAGTGCACATAATTCGTCGGGTGCTTATATATTCGGCATGAGCAATATTTTTTCGGCTTTGTTCAATCAAATTCGCCATGATGCTGAAAGGCGATAACAAGAATCCATAGCATTTCTGATCTTTTTGAACCAGCAACGAAGTTAATGCACCCGATTCAGAAGCCCTGAATGCCACGTGACCGCCACTCGACCGTGTCACCGAGTTCTTAGAGCGAGACTAATGATAAGTTAATTCCTGAGAGCTGAAACTACATTTGAGCAGGTTTTTGACCAAGATTCACGCTACTCTTGACAGGCAGATAGGGGCTTTCAAAAATATTTTCCCAATCCAGCAGCGAATTCACTTGAACATCGCCTAAATCGCTTTGCTGGACGCCGACTATCAGGCCACATGACGAAACCGTGCACTATGACGAAATTGAACCTACGGCTCATTGAATTTGAACGCACCATCTTCTAAATTGATTGCTCTTCATTTGAAACGTGTGCACTATTACCGAATATCATGCACTTGGCCGAACTAGAGGTGCACTATGCCGAACTGTCGAAATCGGTTGCACTATTATACTGAACTGTGTGCACTATTTCTATATTTGGCCGTAAAAAGGTGTAGCGCATTTCACGTTCACGTGACATCCCACATTCTTCATTAGCTCCAGAGCTTTGCTGAGGGCTTAAGTTGCGTAGGAAGGTGAGATTTGTTTACATAATCGCTTATTTATACCGTGCTGGATTTATTTGAACGTTGCCGTAAGCACATGCCGTATGTCGAATTTGAATTAACCTGACGAATTATTATTTGCACTAAGTCCAATATGTCTGAACCTGAGCCACTTATAACTGCACTATGACGGAGTGGGGTGCACAATGACGAATATCGTGCCGCGATTCAATATATGAAGGCACTATGCCGAACCGTCGAAATCACCTGCACTATTACTGAAATGTGTGCACTTCCGCCTAAATTGGGCGTAAAAAGGTGTATACGCTCAACATAGAATCAAATGTGCATAAGCTATTCTTTCCAAAGTCAAGCACAGTGGAAAAAAAAAATTGACGGCACAAAGACGAGGAAAAACGAGGAGCGATCTTACCATGCAAGAGTCCAATATCGCCCAGTCCTGTTGCAGACCACTCACTTGATAAATCCGCCACCGCAACAAAAGAATGTACACTTTCAAAACCGCAACAAAATGTTTAAATATGCGCGGAATGACAGCGGCAAAATGCTCCCTTCTCTCGCAATTCGTCCTTAAGCAAAAGGCTAGACAGTGCTTTAAAAACCGACTGCGCAAATAAATCAAAACAACTAACATTAGAAAAATGTAAAAGATTCGAAAACTAAACACGTCTTATTTGTGTGCATAAGCCACCCCGACAGACTTGTGGTCTATAGTATATTGCATATCTATTTACCTAGGTGTATTTATTTGTATGTGTGATGTTAAATTATTATGCTGCTATGATGTTGTGGCATTATCCTTGATTATTTTTGCTTCATGGTAAGAGTATTACTTGCACTTAACACCAGGACAGGTCACAGGTGATTGAGGGAAGGGAACTTCGAGGAAAAAGAGGAAGACACTCACCACAAACCAGTTTACTTACCGTAGAACTGCCAAATAGCGCCGAAAAGAAATGAGACTTCATCAGAGACTTGCAGCACCCAAAATGTTGATTCTCCGCCGCAAATGATCGCCGTGAGCGAGCAACGTCTCTGCAGCCGTGCGCCCGTTAATTTCCGTAAGCTTAAAAAGCGCTCCGAAAAATCGACTCTTAATTAAAGAAAATAGTCAAACGAAGTTACAAAATGCGAGTCCTTCAAAACTGCAAATCTGATCAGTTTTTTATTTATTTTAAAAGAGTGATATCCATTTCCATTAATTTGTTTGCGTTAGAGTGTCGTGAAATGTTAAGTTATGTTTCTCTTATTTGATGATATTAATTAGCCGTTTCCACGGTCGGGCTTTATCTGGCGAATGCAACTAATTTAACCAAATATGTGTCTAATCTCTTTTACAACAAATATTTTCAAATTATGAAATCATTTTAGTGGTTAGTCGACTAATGTCCAATAGTGCGACAAAGAAGGCTTATACGCAATTAGCGCAACCCTAGCTAATAGCTACGAAGAAGCACACTGAGCCTAATTTGACCAAATCTGCACCAAATCTGACCAAATGTGTACCAACTGTGAACCAGATAGCCGTCGTGGAAACTGCTATCCTTATCTACTTTTTTAAATGCTTCTAAACAAGAAGTAATTTCTAACGTGCCTTCCTCTAATCAATGTATATCCCAGGCCATCAGCAGTTTGTAGTGCTCAACCATATGCGTCGTTGGCGTTGACCTGAGCCTTCGTTGACCTCTGCCGGCCGGTCAGCGGTCAGCTGTTGACCCGACTCGGGTGAGCGCTGCCCGCGGCGGCCGGTCGGCGCCGGGAGCCGGGAGCACGGCTGGCAGCCGTCCAGAATGGGCAGCGCGTCTTGACATGACAAACACGGCTACAGTGAGGCAATGACAGGCGGATCCAGGTGGCTGAGATCAAGGCCAGGTTACGTTAACTTTATGCTTAACACCGGAATGTTAAAGAAATAGGCAAAATAAATCACCCTTAACCAATAAAGACAAGTATAAAGCTAGCAACAAATTACTTTGCATTCAAATTGCAAGCTGAACTTCACTGAATATTTCTACATTTAGGAAGCAATATTCAATAAGCCAATTATTATTAATATCTAAGTACAAATCTAAAACATGCGAGCAAGTTCACTCCAAAAGACATTATTCAGTCATTTTTATTTTATCATGGCAAACGCTAGTCCAAATTTGAAACACTGAATAACAGCTCATCTGGACCCGCCGTACACACTAAAACAGCGAACACGATAGAAAATGAATTACCGTTCCAGTGTGAAACTGGAACGGACTGACCATTCTGGATCCGAAGCGCTCCAGCTCCATCGTAGAAAATTGAAGATTCTGAAACGAGAAATGATATCGGTTAAAGTTTTTTCTTTCCAGTGGAAGATCTTCACCATATATTTTCACTCACAAAACACACTCATGTCACTCACTGACAGATCGGTAACTCACCTGGTCACTCCAACTAAGTCACCAATCGGTCTTCCAGTTGGCAGAATTATCACTTATCACGGCAACACTGTCGCGCACCGCTTGGCACCAGCACCGCACTTATCACTTCACCACTACTCACACAATCACTTCACCATCAATCACCAATAGCGAAAAGTTCACCATATTAGCACGACTCGACCGCGACGAACCGCAAGGAACGCCTCCTGACTTCTCGGGGGCCGTATTTCCCGCGCTCACGGAGGGAAATGTGTCGGAGGGAACATGTGTTAGAGGGAGCAAGGGTCAGATGAACATGTGTTAGAGGGAACATGCGTCGAAGGGACATACGCTGCAGAGGGCACATTGTCACAGGGAGCAGGGTTTGGAGGGAACAATTGTCAGAGGGGACATGTGTCAGAGCCCAGAGGGAACAAGGGGCTGAGAAAAATGAGGAAAAAATTTGATTGGAAAAAAATGAAAAAAGAGGGAACACGTTTCAGACGAAACTCAAAACGGAGGGAGCATGGTGAGAGGGAACATGGATGAGAGGGAACACGTGCGAGAGGGAACTTGTGTTGAAGGAAACTCACCCAAAACCATTTTACTTACCGAAAAACTCCCTCGACGCCGACAACTAGACTATCTCCTCATCAGTGGCCCCCAGCACGATTTAACGACCCAGCCAGTAATACCAAGCTTAAAACTCAGAGCGTTAAAAAACGCGGGGGTCCAGGATCAAATGATGTGAATTTAGAGCCGAAACTGACTGAAGGTACATAAAGGTGCCCTTTACTAAAACTCAACTCACTTACTCAATAAATAGCGCGAATAGCTGACAAAATTCAATGAGTGTCAGCACAATGTTTTATTTCCTCTACTCACTATTTCAATCTTTACCTCTATACAGTATACTCTACTACCCATGTTTTCAACAACAAAAAAAAGACCATTGAAGTAACGTAACCTACCTAGACCATCCTAGAGACATTAGATGTGCCAACTAAACGCACAAGTAGTCATCCGTAAGTTGTAACAACCCCCTTGCAACATAAAATGGATGTTTCAAGCTCAACAATCAATACATACACAACATTCAATCTAACCTCACTTAAACTTCCCAAGGTCTGTTAGGAGCACTAATAAAAGGCGAGTTGACAGCATATAGGTAAAGGAGTAAAAATTTAAAACCACCTCACCATGCATGAGTCCAATGTCGTCCAGACTTGTTGCAAATCACTCACTATAGATAAATTCACCGCGTCAATAAAGGAATTACCTATTCCAAAACGCCAACGAAGTGCTCAATATGCACGAAATAAGAACTGTAGCTGTTGACGTTTCCTATGACACGCCCGTGAGCAAAAGACTCAAAACAATCAAAAACGTCTTAAAAGAAGTTTGATCAACCGACGCTGTAAAAGCATACAAATTTCGATAATGATAGCCGATCTCTTTTGTTTTCTGTTTGCTCAATTTAGTTATTTGCACATATTTATTTGCATTGCAGTGTAATGTGACGAAATTATAAATGACTTGTCTTGTGCTAATGCTTATTATTCTCGTTTTATAATTCAACTTCGATGCTTTCAACGCCAGTGCAGACAACAAAGGGTACGTAGAAGAACATGATCAGGGAAACCTATCACTAACCTTTTTTTAACCACTACAAAATCTACTTTCAGGATCAACGAGTCCAGAGTCAGATCAACGAGTCAGAGCTCATTTACAGCCTGCAGCACTAGCCAAAACTCAGGCAGCCAAACACTCCCTAGTCAACACAACTTATCAATGCAACTTATAAGTTATAATACACTGTTCCGCTATCTTAGAGCTACAACACAACAAACTAAGACCTGACAATACCAAAGAGTAAGAAATGCACATCGAACTTTCTTACCATGATTCTTACCTCCGACGTCTTCCAACCTTGTTGCAAATGACTTACTTGCTTATTCAGTCACGCCAATTAAAGAAGGATTACCTCTTCCAAAATCTTCCAAAATATCAACAAAATGATAAATGTACGCGAAATAATGGCGCTCAGCTTAAAAAAAAATTAAAAAACGCGTAAAAAGGTGTCATTAACCCAGAAAATTCAAAAACCGACCTTCATTCCAAACTCATCAAAAATACACACAGCGATCTCCTCTGTTTTCAATGTTTGTTATATATACTTGAATTGCATTATGCTACTTTTTTGTGAATGCCTTACTATTTGTCTAATTTGAGTTAGTTGTGCTTAGCACTGCAGGACACCTGATAGAGGGAAGATGGGTCAAAGGCAATAACCAGGAGCAAAGGAACTCACCACTGTCCCTTTTACTTACCGAGGAACATTCCAACAGCACCGACAAAAAGTGTCACTTAATCAACAGCTTGCATGAGCACTAGTCAAAACTCAATCAGCAAAACAAGCTTAAAAACGCGCCGCGCTGATGAAAACGCACGACTTCAACCAAAAACATATGAAACAACGTGCGGCGGAAACCAACTGGATATAGTAGTATAGGTGGACATTCAGAATGCTGCTATCTCAAAGATAGGGTAGAAAAGGGAAAAGTTTCAAAGTGTCGACACAAATAATCGACGGAACTGTAACAGCTACTTTGTTCAGTGTCAGCTAGTGCCAAGTATTTGTACCTTCGTATTTTTCTTAAAGACCATTGAACTAACGGGATCAAAATAAGCATATAAAGACATTAACGATACTAGCTAGACGCACAAATTGTCAGATGCAAACGACCCAATGTCAACATTACATCGACGTTTAATGATAACATATTCAGCATTCAAACTAGATTACCTAAATTTCCCAAGGTCTATTAGCAACACTAAAAGGAGGCAGACAGGGGCGTAGGATCCTATACAGTTGGGGGGGCTTCAGCCCCCCCAACTTGCTGGTCAGCCCCCCCAACTTGCCAGGCAGCCCCCCCAACATTATAAAATATGGACAAATCAAAGAAAGCTCAACTTGGCAAGGTTAAATGGTACAATTTTGGGTAGTAGAAAAGCAGGCGTCACATTTCTTTTTGCAACCAAGTAGAGGCGCTGTAGGTTAGGCTATAAGTTGTAGGTTGTAGGTTGCACTTTTTTTGTCGTAGGTGAGGTTAGGTCAGGTTTGGTTTGGTTTGGTCCGATTAGAAAGCATCTCTGGAGTCTGGGAATAGCGCCTCTCTGCTTTACGACTAGTGACTACCCAATTTTGGCCTGAAAACTAAGTGGGGGCTTTGAAAATGTGCATTGCAATGGAGGGAGTAAATTTAATTTATAAAATGACTTTCGAGTCATTAGAATGAACATACTAGGAAAACAAAACCAGGAAGGTTCATACATATAGAAATCAACTGTGGTTTTAGCAAACCTGAAATAATCAATTGGTCAGCATGTTAGAACACCAGTACAGCAGGCGTCACCAAGCGATTTCGGTTGCGGAATTTTACAAGAACCAAGCATTCTGCATATCACTCGAAAGCTAATTTTATTCTCAATATGCACACAAACGACCACACTTGTTGTTGTTGAAGAGTTAGGGCGCGCAGCAGCTTCAAACGACCACACACCCGTCGCGAAAATAAAATGCATCGGTTGTTTTTGTAACAAGACTAGTAAAATAGAGGTGAAATCAAGGCCGGTGAAATATCGTCAGGTGATTATGTTTATGATTATGTCAAATTTAAATGATAACGTCATAATGAATAAAAATAAACAGGCATTATCTTTAAACTTTTTGGTGAAAGAAAGTTGCACGTTCACTAATTTTTAACTGTTTTTTCATCTTTTTCCAAGATATCTCTTCTGGCCTTCAGAAGAAGAATCTTATTTGGCCTTCAGAAGGCCAAATCCTTTTTACGGAATTTGACGCCATCGTATAGGCATAATCAGCTGACGATACAGCACAAAACCTTTGGATGTTACTATGCGTGCGTTCGGCATCCGAATAATCAGGGAAAATTATCCGGGATCAGCGATAATTATCGGGGATTACGTTCGGTATCGCGATAACGAGACATACTGAAGATAGGCGCTCACCAATAATTTTCCGGCCGAGAATATCCAAACGATAATATTTTCCGGATGCCGAACGCACGCTAAAGCGGCGCAGAAAACAGCAAAAAAAAACACACAACAAAACGGACGACGGTGAAAACAGGGCGCCTGGGGCGATTTGATCAAGGTTCGTGAAATTTACACGTGACGTTTGGCATATAGAAGGCCCTTGGAGCGGGAGCAGTTCCAAATGTCACGTGACTAATATGCCCTCCGGCGCCCTGTTTTCACCGGCGTCCAACAAAACAAAGGCGCGACACTCGACAGCTTCGTTTCGTTTGTTTAGGTAGGGGTGGGTGCAAGCAAGGCCATGTGGGTGGAACTCGGACGGTAGGACGGACGATGAGGTCAATTGTTCAGGGACGTACCCAAGGGAGGCGGACGGGCCCCCTCCCCTTGGGGTTTTCAGGAGGCCCCCGTGGGCCGAAGGCCATGGGGCCAAAATCACGTCGGAGGCGAAAGAAATTCAAGGGAATCCCAAAAATCACGTCAGGACATTCAGGGCCTCTGACCAGCCTGACAGCTAGGCTCCCTCTTACTTCTTACTGGGGCCTCCTGTGAATAACCGCTAGTTTCTGTGTCTGACCGCTAGGGTCCCTCTTACTCCTCAGTAGAGAGGAGGCCCTCTGTAGAGAGGAGGCCCCTTTAGAGAGGAGGCCCTCTGTAGTAAGGAGGCCCTTTGTAGAGGAGACCCTCTGTAGAGAGGAAACCATCTGTAGAAAGAAGGCCCTGTGTAGAGAGGAGGCCCTCTGTAGAAAGGAGACCTCAGACCGCCTGAAAGCAGAAGGCCCTCTGAAGAGAGGAGGCCCTCTGAAGAGAGGAGGCCCTCTGAAGAGAGGAGGCCCGCTGAAGAGAGGAGGCCCTCTGAAGAAAGGATGCCCTCTGAAAGGGATAGACCCTCAGTAAAGAGGAAGTCCGCCGCAGAGGACTTAGTCCTCTGTAGAGAGGCCTTCTGTAGTTGAGAGGCCCTGTGAAAAGAGGAGGCCCGCAGTAGAGAGGTGGTCCTCTGTAG
The DNA here is from genome assembly GCF_019059575.1 of Amphibalanus amphitrite. Lineage (NCBI taxonomy): Eukaryota > Metazoa > Arthropoda > Thecostraca > Balanomorpha > Balanidae > Amphibalanus > Amphibalanus amphitrite. Next base: position 6,840 of record NW_024882739.1, on the reverse strand, counting down.
AGAGGACCACGTCTCTGTGTTTTGATTTTTTTTGCAAATTTTTGTACGTACAGGTCAATACGAGACCGTGACTGTAATTTCACCAACCAACCGTGTCAAATTGAATCGGAATTCATATGTGCACTGTGGAGTGTGAAAGAACTCCGGCTTGTACTACCATGCTGAAAGAGTTGTAAAATTTGTGATTTGGAGCTGTGTTTTGACAAATGCTTTTGCAAATTTTCTCGGCGCTCCGCGCCTCCGATTCATAGCACCAATCAATAAGAAAGATCGTGACTGTAATAACACCAACCGTGTCAAATTGAATCAAAATTCATATGTGTACTGTTAAGGAACTCCGGCTTGTACTAGCATGCTAAAACGGTCGTACAATTTGTGTTTTGGAGCTGTGTTTTGACAAATGTTTTTTTTTTCCAAATTTTCTCCGCGCTTCGCGCCGCCGATTCATAAACAGGTCAATAAGAGAGATCGCTACTGTATGTTACTAAACTAATGCATTAGGCTATAAGTGCGGTAACAATATCAACTTCTGGGTTTTTTAAGTCGGTCGATACGCCCCCCCCCCCCCAGTAAGAAATCCGTGGCGACGTACTTGTATGGGTGGATTTAACTAAAACTACTGAGCCCAGTGACTTATAACGATAAAGCTTCATCTTAGAAACGACGAAGACAAAGTGCCTTTTGATCTCGACATACTCGCTCCCCCTCCCCCGGTCGTCAGAATTCATCCATCAGACCCGGCATGTCGGCCGACCTGTAACCCCCCCCCCCCCCCCGCACAAAAAAAAACGTTCGCCTATGATCCTCCCCTGCCCTCTGAGAGAGCAGGCCCCCCGGGATCCTCCGCCCCCCCCCCCCCCCCTGGCCCAAATCCTAGGTAGGTGCCTGCAGTTGTTTCGTGCATTTTGGGAGTATTCGTGTGGCTACACGACCTACAACTTTAAAAATAAAATTATGCTTCCAATGATATGCAGAATGCGGGGGTTTGCGAAATTATACAACAGAAATTGTACTGTGACGGTCCTGCTTTACCGATCACGATCGCCTACTTTGTCGATACCGCTATCGTGGCCCAAGAAGTAGTCGAGGTGGTCCCTGAAACAGCCAAAAGGGAGCCATTAAACAGTCTACAATCTTTACACAAAAACTTGACCCTTCCGAAATGAAGTGGGTGATTGGTGAAAAATGAGTACCTAGATTTTAGGGAAGTGAGGGTTCCTCTAAGGAGCCCCTAAAACACTTATTTGCCAAACTAGGGGATAGGAATCTAAATATTGAATCAATCAAGAAATTGAATCTCTTATCAGCCTTAAATAAGAAGAGCATACATATACCGTGTTAGTGGCATCACCTTGCATTTGAAAAGAGCGGGAACATACACTGTAAAATGCCTGGTTGCAAAACGTTGAGCCGGAATATAAATATCTACGCCTTATTTTATCAGCCTGAGCTTGGATCCAGGGGGAGAGATTAAGTCATATCACTCAAGTCATAGACGCGCTTTTCACCACCACGGTCCACCCCCCCCCCCCTGGTCAACACCTTTTCCACTGCTGGTTTTTCCCTCCCCCCCCCGGTCAGCACCTTTCGTCGCCGGCTGCCGTCCGGGGTTCAGCCCCCCCAACCTATTTTGCGATCCTACACCCCTGGAGGCAGAGTTAACAGCATATGAACGAGAAAAAAGGTAAAGATATCTTACCATGCATAATCCAATGTCACTCAGTAAGTTTTCTTGCAAATTACTCAGTAGATAAATCTGTAATGTCAATGAAAAATCACCTCTTCAAAAACACCAAAATATTAAATTTGCGCCATATAAAGTGCGAATTGATAACGGCGAGTTGTCAACGCCTACGGTGGTATAAATTCGTACACAAAACAAAAAGCAAATGCTTCGAAAAAGCGGACGCCTTGAATAAAAAGTAACCGATGTTAGAAATAAATTACATCTTTATAAAAACAACACAGATCTTTTCTGCTTTGTTCTGAGTGAGTTATTATTCATTTGCAATATATTTAAGTTTCTGTCACATAGCATGTTTTTCTATGATGTTTCGTTTTATGGTGAAAATACGTTGCAACTATTTCATAACAGGGGAGGCGACAATAAGTACTTCGAGGAAGAAACAGAAGGAGGGGAGCTTATACGATTAACCTTTTCATCTCCGAAAAACAGTGCCTACATGTAGTGCCACTTCAACGGCTTGCACTTTGCAGCACCAGTAAAAGCCCTGGCAGCCAAACAAACACTTCCCATGGAAACAAAACTTATCTACGCAGTATGCAACTTATAACACCCTGTTCCATTATTAAAATCCAACACATCACATCAAGCGAAGACATGAGCACGTTTAAGACTAAAGAGTAAGAAAAATGTACGTCATGGTGTGTCAAAAGTGGAAATAGCCGCCCGGCTTTAGTTCGCCAGCCTTGTCAATAGATGGCAGTACCACAATATAGGCAGCGGATCGTGCAATTGACGTCAAATTTTCGTTATCTGCTAAGAATTGAATGGCAGATCTTTTCATGCAAGAATCAAGTAAATCGGTCCACAATTTTTCTAGCAACACAGATATGAAGTCAAACACCCTGCCAGAGCGGCGGCGCGCGGCCGGCGGCGGCCGTAGTACGCGCCGCCTGGGAGACTGGCGCGGCGCTGAACGGTTCCGACTTGGCACTGCACTAAAACCTGTTAACTGCTTGGAATAGTTATTATAGCAAAATTTTCATTCAAGTGAGGAATAACCAAGGGCAGGAAGTATGTATGCTTGTGTCCGTACTGTGTAAGCCACGAAACTGCATAAGCAGATACTCGCTAATATTAGATCCAGCCAAGTCCAAACGCATTCCAAGGGCTGTGTTTCTGATGGTTCAACAATGTTTATCGTTCGAGGGCGGATACAGTTTAAACAATACAAAAAATATTTTTGCACAGCTCTATTCCTTGAATAATTCTCTTCAACGCCTCATTCCTAGTTAAGCAAATTAGCCCACCCTGGTTGAATAAATAAGGCGATTTCGCCACAAGGTCGGGGAAAACCGACCGAAAACGGCCGCGCTCAACGTTAATTTAGGCATGCAGACTCTTAAAAACTCGCATTGGGCGGGTAGGGTTTCCCAGGTATTGGCTCCAAAACACCGTATTCGGCTCCCGAATACGTCCAAGTGACCCGCCTCGTTCCTAGTTAAGCTCTAATTAGATCAAGTGACTCATAAGGAGCAAAAAGACGACAAAAAGCATGAATTTCCCTATGGCGGCGGGCTGCCGGGTTGCCAGACGGCGCACCGGCTATTTCCACTTTTGACACACCATGAAAGCTATCTTACCATAGTTCTTGCCTCCCTGCAGGCCCCATCTTGTTCCAAATCACTCACTTGATACTTGATAGGTAAATTTGTAATGACAAGAAATAAAACTAACACTTTCAAAACAGCGGCAAAATGAGCGCGAAAATATTTCATGAGCGCGAATTAATAACGGCGACCTGTTACAGCCTATGGTACAAATCTAAGTCCGTTTATTGAAGAACCAAAAACTTATTCAACTTTTATAAAACGACAGCTAAAAAATTAAACCAACCGAGGTTGTAAAAAGACAATGCGTTAGAATTATGTAGGCATACGACCTGCTTCGTTTTGTTTTATATGTCTTTGAGCATGAGGGTTATGTTAAGTATTTTTTATAAGACTTGCAATTTATGATAATCATGCTCCGTAATTTTTACTTCATGGTTCGGACAATTTCTGCTGAACAACACATGAAAAATTTGCCACGACATAAGAACAAGAGGAAGGTATAATATTCCTAGTGAGTAAACGTGAATTTTCCAGTGCTCTTGCAAGAATCTATTCTTTATTTATGAAATCGTACTTTGTTGATGCCCTATGGCTAAACTTTCGTGAAATACATTATATTTTCCATATTTTACATGTTTGTTTCGAGGAAAGGACTACACTACAACTGTCAAATAATAACGCAATAACCTAGGCCCGAGGTATCAGTGAACATATCAAACGAAGATAAGACAACAAGCGATAACGGATTTCGATTAATAGGCGCATATCTTACCATAATTTCCTTTGTAACCGATAAAAAATATTTCAAAACCATTGATAAACAAAGCAGATATTTTTTACCAAAAAAAGTTAGTTTTCTAATTTTACGCGGCAAATATCATGCAATAATGATGTCAATTATACATTCCCTGTCAATTATACCTCTGGGCTAATGCGATAAACTGTAGTTTAGAGGTCATTGCCCTGGGCAGTAAACCCGGGCAGTAAACTTTTGTTTCCTGCCCGGCCTATCAAATAACATGGCATTTTGACACCGACAGTTTCTTGGTCATAGTTTTACTGCCCGGCTCGTGCTGTGCTTAAGACATACCCCGGCATGTAGGAAAAAAGTTTACTTACCGAAGCAGTACCGAAAAAAGTGTCACTTCATCAACGACTTGCAGTGACAGCCAAACGCTTCCTATAGTCAACACAACTCATCTGTGAAATTCTAATATCCTGCTCAGTGCTCCGTTGCCAAAGACCAACACAAATAGCGAAGGCCTTACAGCACATATAGGAGTAAGAAATTAACGTAGAAATTTCTTACCATGATTCTTACCTCAAATGTCGTCCAACGACGTTGCAAATCACTTATTTGATAAATCCACCAAGTCAATAAAAGAATGAACACTTTCAAAATTTCGGCAAAACGTTAATTATGCGCGACATGTGGTGGGCGACATGCGTTAATTATGCGCGACACCTCCCGTCGAATGTCCGCATACGCAGGGTTCAAGAACCGCTCCGCCAAACAGTCTTCCATAAGGATGTTAAATCAACTGGGATTGTAAAGGGCACAGCTTTGAACACAACTTAAATGACAACTTTCTTATGTGTTTAATCTATGTCCAATAAATGTTCAATTAAAAGCGATAACTATCCTAACCACGATAGTAGGTACGGTCGACCTACACCGTCAATTTAGGTAGCAGCTAGGTACCCATTTAAAATGAGTAATAAACGATATCTAAATATGACAATTAATCCAGTAATATGACACCAACTCCTTATGTGTACAATTCAACACCATACTTTATCACCTTATGTCGATGATTTGAGGCATTAAAGCGAGAAGAGCCTATATCTTAAAGCGAGAAAGCCTATATCTTTTTGAAGCAATAATGATGAATAAGAGTTAAATATATCTACAATTATCCAAATCAATATTCCGTAAGAAATAATTTCAAATCTGCATCCCTTTGATAAGTTTTTAGCGCTGCCCAGTAGCGCTTCATATCGTTCAGCCACGTGCGCAGTTGGCTGACCTTCGCTGACCTCTGCCGGCCGGTCAGCGGTCAGCTGCTGACCCGACTCGGGTGAGCGCTGCCCGCGGCGGCGGGTCGGCGCCGGGAGCCGGGAGCACGGCTGGCAGCCGTCCAGAATGGGCAGCGCGTCTTGACATGACAAGCACGGCTACAACGAGGTAATGACAGGCGGATCCAGGTGGCTCAGATGAAGGCCAGGCTACTTTGACTTCTAAAAGCATTGTTGATAATTTATTTAACCATTAACCAGACAAGTGCATGGATCCGAGTGATGGATCTATCTCAGTGGATCTCGAAGCAATCTGCAGGCTCGGATCTATGATCCTACCGGATCCGTTGTGTAATATTTTATCTGGATCTATGATCTCAAAGGATCTGACGATAAACCAAAAACATGGATCTATGATCTGAGTGGATCCCACCATGCACAACATTTGGAACCAGGTTTCCAAGTGCTTCTATGTCAATAAGGCCCACGAAACTTTGGATTATGACGTGCAATGACATACAGGGTGATTTTTTTTTTAACTGTTAAAAAGTAAACGTCAATGGTGGTCCCTAAATCGAAAAATCTTGTGCAAAAAAGCAATGCACGTGATAGATAAATCTGGGACATTTTGTATGGTGTCATGATTTGTCCCTTTTAACCGAAGGCCTCGGCCCCAGTGGAGCCTGAAAATGTCCCACCAATCGGCACGCATGGTCCACCGCCGTTCAGTAAGGAACGACACAAAACGATGATTTTGAAGCATTGAGGCAGTTCGAAGCATACGATCATCAAGGGGATACCTCAGAAAGACGTTAAATAATGCACGAACAAGCTGGTAGTCATAAATAACCTTCAAACCGTCCATCTGGCGTATGTGCATCCTCTGAAGAATCAGTCTTCAGGGAGAAACAAAAACAGCAAATCAGACACCACCAGGGCCGCCAGTAGCAAAATCCTCGACCTGCCCTTTCTAGACTTCTAGTTTTTGGACCCAGGTATGGCAGATATAACAAGAAAACATTGGAAATATCTGGCAGAGCTGAAAATGGGTGATAGGAACCTTTTCAGTCCGCCTAATGAGCATGGGAGTCCATGGTGCTGTTCAACACGTGCTCAGGCGGGCTGATTCGTGTCGGTGAGAGAGGGGGTAACTTCAAGCACAAGTAAAATACACGATGGACGTTCCTTCACATCGTGTCTCCATGAAATCAAAATGTCCCAGAATGCTCGTCATGCTGGTATATAATTTTACAATATATATTTGCATTTTGACGCCACTAAACCTCATTACCTACTTTTTAACAAGTAAAAAAATCTATAAAATCTAAAACAGAACGCTTGTGAGTTGCAACAAGTCATTTTCTGGGATTTCTGAGTTGGTAAAAAGTAAATGATGATCTATGATCTCACTAGATCTCAGGAAAAAAAAATAAGCTCGGATCTATGATCCCTACAGATCTCTCGATAAATTGAAAAGCTGGATCTATGATCCTGACGGATCCGAGATCAGGATCCGTGGGATCAGAT